>NC_079450.1:16545603-16845603 GCF_903798145.1 Danio aesculapii | reverse complement strand
TCCAGTGAGCATGCAGTTCTGTGGGTGCAAATGCCTTGTTGATGCCAGAGGTCAGAGGAAAATGGCTAGACTGGCTAAAGCTGAAAGCAAGGCAACAGTAACTCAAATAACCACTCGTTTCAATCGAGGTATGCAGAAGAGCATCTCTGAATGCACAACAAGTCCAACCTTGAGGCGGATGGGCTAAAGCAGCAGAAGACCACACTGGGTGCCACTCCTGTCAGCTAAAAACAGGAAACTGAGGCTACAATTCGCACAGGCTCACCAAAATTGGACGATAGAAGATTGAAAAAACGTTGCCTGGTCTGATGAGTCTCGATTTCTGCTGCGACATTTGGATGGTAGGGTCAGAATTTGGTGTCAACAACATGAAAGCATGGATCCATCCTGCCTTGTATCAACGGTTAATGCTGCTGCTGGCAGTGTAATGGTGTGGGGAATATTTTCTTGGCACACTTTGGGCCCATTAGTACCAGTTGAGCATCGTGTCAATGCCCCAGCCTACCTCAACAATGCTGATCATGTCCATCCCTATATGTGCAGCCAACAAATCTGCAGCAACTGCATCATGCTATCATGTCAATATGGACCAAAATCTTTAAGGAATTTTCCAGTACCTTGTTGAATCTATTCCATGAAGGCAGTTCCATTAAGGATTAAGGCATTCTGAAGGCAAAATGGTAACCCGGTACTAGTATGGTGTACCTAATAAAGTGGCCAGTGAGTGTAGAAATACGAGTGTTTCTACGGGTGGTTTGTCAAGCCCACTCACCTGTCCGAGGCACACTCATAAATTATTTTAGCAAGTGTAAGAGAATGTAATATAGCAGAGGATCAAAGACCAAGCACAATCTGCAAAAGTGAAGCAGGTGTAACACAATGAGCGATCAGGAATGAGTTAATTAGATTGACTCTCCATCTTTCCTCCGTTCCTCTTTCGTTCCATCATGAAACCGAGTCTCCATGGGAAGGGAAGGGGGGTTTGCAGCTGTCACATTTTTTTCTCTTCAGATGGGATCTAACGCAACTCAAAAGGCGCTGAGCAGCCAGCCATTCTGAAGCGAAGAGCAGCAAAGATTAAGTCACCATCGCCGCAGATGTCACAATCAAAACCTGAATAATACACAATCTCTGCCACAATCTCTCGCCTTATAAACCGGCTTCCTGCTCCGTTTGCCTTTTCAGCAGCAGCAATTTTGTTTCATGTGTGTGTGTCTGTGAGAATTTGTGTGTGAGTGTGAAAGAGACCCCTGCAGCTGGTCCTCAGAATCCAAACTAATTTGTCCCAATCACAGCTTTGGTCTTGGGAGTCCCCTTCCATTTATCTCTCGACTTTCTCTGCGATCTTTCTATCACTTGAAGGATCACTCCCCTCGAAAAAATGCTTCTCTACAATTCCTGTCTGATTTGCCACCATGTGGTCGACGTCTTGCCCACATCTGTCTTTGAAGTCTTAATTACGGACCACAGCACTTGCAAGCTGAAAAAATCTTTCACAATGCTGTTTTATTGTAGGAGTATTGAAACATAACTTTAAATATAATATAAACATACAATTTTATTTTTTGGTAAACCTTTTTGTGCTTTATACAGTATATATTAATATTTTTACTTTTTCAATTAAATTTTATTCAGTTTAAAAACATAATTTATTTTCTACATATATTTTTCTAATTTTTTTATGGTGATATTTAAAGGACACCCACACAAATCTCTTTAGAATACTAATTAAATGTAATTTTAAATCTTTATACTATGTCATCTTTAAAACCATTATAGGTTTTACCCATTGTCAGTTTATTTTAATGGTTTAAAATAAAATAACATTTATTATGATCATTTACTCTTATATATTTTAAATTGTCGCGTTGTTACATAAATACATCTGTTATGCTGAATTGCAATAAAGCATTATTTCTATTATTTAAGCATTATTTAAAGTAATATGCTTTTAATAGATATAAAATCACCTTTAAACTTTGTCATACCAAAACAGGACAGCGATTTAATCTCTATTTCAATATACAGCTTAAAATGTTTGAAATAATGAATGTTTTTTATTTTCTTTTGTTCACGTTTTTGTAAATTTCTATCTGTGCTCTACTGGATTGAGACTTGGGGACTGTGGAGGCCATTTGGGTACACTGAACTCATTGTCGTGTCCAAGCAACCAGTGCGAGATTATTCACGCTTTAAGACATGGTGCGTTATCCTGCTGGAAATAGCCATCAGATGATGGGTACACTGTAGTCATAAAGAGATGGACATGGTCAGCAACAATACTCAGGTAGGCTGTGACATTGATACAATGCTCAGTTGGTAATAATGGGTCTGAAGTGTGCCAAGGAAATATCCCCCACACCATTACACCGCCACTACCAGCCTGAATTGTTCATACAAGGCAGGATGGATCCATGCTTTCATGGTGTTGACACTAAATTCTGACCCTACCATCCGAATGTCGCAGCAGAAATCGAGACTCATCACACCAGGCAACGTTTTTCCATTCTTCTATTGTTCAATTTTAGTGAGCCTGTACGAATTGTAGCCTCAGTTACCTGTGTTTAGCTGACAGGAGTGGCAACCAGTGTGGTTTTCTGCTGCTGTAGCCCATCTGCCTCAAGGTTGAACGTGTTGTGCATTCGGAAATGCTCTTCTGCATACCTCGGTTGTAACGAGTGGTTATTTGAGTTACTGTTGTCTTTCTATCAGCTGGAACCAGTCTAGCCATTCTCCTCTGGCATTAACAAGGCATTCACGTTCAAAGTAACTTAAATTACCTTCTTCTCCATTCTAATGCTCGGTTTAAACTGCAGCAGATCCTCTTGACCATGTCTACATGCATAAATGCTTTAAGTTGCTCCCATGTGATTGTCTGATTAGATATTTGCGTTGACGAGTAGTTACAAATGATGATATAAAGTAGCCAGTGAGTGCATATACGATTGATGCTATAATCAGTTTTGAAAACAATATTTAACCTTGAGACATTTCTTTGAGTGTTTTATGAAAAGAACATTCAAACAGCCTTTATTTAAAATGCAAATCATTTTTATCATTACACATCTCTCTGATGCTACTTTTAGTCATTTTAATGTGTCCTTGCTGAATAAAAGTATTTTATCCTTTAACATTCATCTTCAGAACTACCTTAGAAGAGCAATTGTATGTTCATTTAATTGATTTCTTTCCGCTCTTTAACAAAAGTTTTATTGATGAATTTCACTTACCAAATATTTTTTTCAATCCCTAAACAGCCTGAATGTTTAAAAAAAATCTATGCTATGAATCAGCCACTCGTTTCAGTTTTTTATGAGTAGGTTTTATGCATTCTTTGGCTCTGTTTTAAAGGAACGTGGAGTGACATTCAGCATAAAGTGATGTATCATAAAGCAGAGAGAAAGAGAGAGTTTTGTATTTGTTTTCCAAAAGATATTGTTTGGCAATGAACTTAATGTGAAGTCTCCCTCTGCGAGATTGTCATGTGTGTGTGTGCTTGTTCATATGTGTGTATCAGAATTGAAGCCTTTCAGGTTCTTCAATCATTGGCGCTCATCTCGGTTAAATCATGACAGCTTTGTGAAGAGACATCATGGATGTTACGAACACAAACTCAAAGAACTGTATTACTTCCAGCAGACACCCGTCATTTCTAAAATTCATAAAACGCCACCAGTAGGTCTGATCTATTTATAGATGACTACAGATAACAGTGGGCTGACGTGTATGCAGTTTTGTGACAACTTTGAACGGTGTGATTTTCTTCCCTGTTGTTATAGTGTATCTGATTGGATCTGTTTGTTGAACAAGAAAAGCGTGGGAGTTGATTTAGAGTTGATTGGATGCTTGTTGTTGTTTTTTTTTTATTGGTTGATCTGATGCAAGTGACAAGACGTCCCGCCCTCCTGCCAGTAAACACATCATCATGAAGAGAAAGATGTTTGTTGCAAGAAAGACGTAATTTTGATTAAACACCACAAGGGCACATTCATTTTAAAAAGCAATGGTGTGCTTGGATTAATCATTTGGCATTTGTGCTGCAGTGTTTCATTAAAAAAAAGGATTAACTGCAATTTCAAGGATCTGTTCTTGAGCAGAATGTTGAAACCACTTTTTTGTTAAAAATAAAATTGAAAAATTTATATACTCTAAAAATAATTAAACTAATTAAAGTTTACTGTAAATTAGTCACTAAATCAGCATGCTATCATCTTAAAAACATTGCAAGAATTAGATGCTTTGTTTCCAGTGAAGAATCTTGTTCATGCTTTTATCACCACCAGGGTGGATTACTGAAATTGACTCTTCACTGGCCTTTCCAAAAAGACAGTCAGACAGTTGCAGCTCATCAAGAACAATGTTGCCAGGATTCTGACCAGAACCAAAAAATCAGAGCACATCACACCTGTCCCCAGGTCTTTACACTGGCTCCCAGTTACATTCAGAATAGATTTTAACGTATTATTACTTGTTTATAAATCCCTAAATGGCCTAGGAGCTCAATACATTACAGATGTGCTTACTGAACACAAACAGATCACTCAGATCATTAGAATCAAGTAAATGAGAAATTCCAAGAGTTCAGTCAAAGCAGGGTGAATCAGCCTTCAGCTACTGCATCCCCCTGCTGCTGGAATCAGCTTCCAGAAATGATCAGATGTGCTCCAACATTAGGCACATTCAAATCAAGACTAAAAACACATCTGATTAGCTGTGCTTTTACTGAATGAGCACTGTGCTACGTCTGACAGATCGCACTATTATGCCTTTCGTTTCTTTTTCATTCTTTTAAAACCTATTCTTTTAACACATTTTAATCCACTTTTATCTGTTTTTATTCAGTTTATTACTTGTTTTTATTTTCTTATATTTGTCTCTTTTATTCCTGTTTATGTAAAGCGCTTTGAATTACCATCGTGTATGACATGTGCTATACAAATAAACTAGCCTTGCCTGGCCTAAATATGAAAAATTACCGTATAATAATGTTCAGTATTATTTAAAAATAACAGTGCAATTGGCACAATCACCAGTGATCTAGCATATTGCAGATAGCTGGACAACTACAAATCTGCCACTTTAATGAACTACAGACCCCATCATGCACTTCACTCACACACCTGTCCCAGATTCCCCCTGATTGCAAACACACACAGCTGAAGCTGTTCAGGAGTAATCAATGGACTATAAACACACACACACACACATTGTTGCTGAGTCTTGGTTACTGTGAGCATCTTCTAACATTTTTCCGTGTTTTGCCTTTCGTGTTTTTTGGACCCTTGTTTGTTTTACTGTTGTGTTGTTTTGCTGCCTGTCCTGACCATTCGCCTGTATTTCTGGATTATCCTTTTGGATTACCCATGTTGTATCGCTTGCTTCTGTTGACCCTGCCTGTCTGACTTAGTGGTGGGCAGAGCGAGGCATTGTGAAACACTGAAATGGTCAAAGCAAATGTGTCAAAGCCTTGAAATTTTTTGAAACCCATCTCTACAGTGACACCTTGTGGTCATTTTTTGTTTATTGCTCTGGAACAGCTTCAGCAAAGAAACAGTTACGCAAATTGAGGTATTAAACCCCACGTTGTAGAGTTGAGGTTTCCAGTGATTTGGTGAAGAGGTGAGTTCAAGACTAGCATGCAGAGATAATGGGTTCGTATTGAGGGTGATGCAGCTATAGATGTTAGTTTTTACATGCTCTGTTCTTGTAACGTGTTTTGTTTTAACATTGGTCTGTCATCCTAGCAAACGCTTTGTAAATATATGTTTTATTTTGGTCATTAAAAAGTAATATAATTAAAATGCATCAAGCCATAGTTTCAGAATATTTGTGCGGGATTCGACATGTGATTTTTTTTTTTTTTCAACCATGTCAGGAAAACGCAGATTCACCAAATCTCGAAACACTTCTGAAATTGCTGATGCTTTGAATCGCTTTAGTCACATGACCTGGTGTTTTGAAACAGTTTAGTCACGTGACCTGGTGTTTTGAAACAGTTTAGTCACGTGACCTGGTGTTTTGAAACTGTTTAGTCACGTGACCTGGGTGTTTTGGATCATGCTTCGATGCAGTGTTTCGAAAGACTTGTGCTTCTGGATCTCAATACTGTGTCAAAACATCTGTTTCATGTCAGCCATCTCTACCTGACCATTTGCCCTTATTTCTGGATTAATCTTTTAGATTACCCATGCTCTACCATTTGCTCCTGTTGATCCTGCCTCTCTAACTATCTCTTTGCCTAAATAAAGCTGCATCTGTAACGTTGCCTCTGTTGCAACCCGACACTCATTACAGCAGTACTGTGCTTCAACATCACAAAAAAAAAAACCTTTAGCTGCTTGTTCGAACTACTTATTTTATTCAATAAATTGAATTAACACAATTCCTACTTTTTTTTTGGGGGGGGGTACAACTTAATTGTTGTGATGGTAAACAAACAGTAAAATTCTGTTTTGAATTTTACAGTTAGTTAATCGCTAATGTAGTTAGTTTTACTGTAATTTTACTGTGGTGTGAAATACAGAAACTACTGGATGTTAAGTTTAACAGTAACTTAATGGCAACAAACATCCAGTTGCTGCAGGACAAGAAAATTTTTATAGTGTAATATTAACAAGCACAGCTTTGGATTTTAATATTGCATCAGTAAATGTTGAACTATGATTAACAAATTGTTCATTTTTATTCCATGTCAGTAAATACATTAACTAATGCAACCTAATAACGTGTGACCAATATTATGTATTGTTGCATTTTATGAAGGTCTGATAACGTCTTAAAATGTTGTTCAGTATAACAAATGTCCAGGATTATTCTATCAAATGTCGCTTAATTAACTTTTATAAAGTTAAACCATTGGTATTGTGTTGTCTAAAATGTATATATACATGCCTGAAAACATGGCACATTTACATTACATATTACAAGACAGATGATATCCAAAAAGGCACAATAGGGGCACATAGAAGTGTTGATGAATAAATGTAATCTGTAGTTGCTGCTTGACAGCGACTAAAGGACTTAGCGGACAGCTCAGACAATAGAGGCAATCAAATTCAACAAAAGAGTAATACTATGTAAGTGCTATGGCAAAATGATGTGTTGTTAGCTTCATTTTTAAAATACACTTTAAGCAACTAAATGCCAGTTCTTTTTTTTTTTTTTTTTTGAAAATAGAGAGCACTTTTTCAAAGAGTAAGACGCTTGCTACGAGACAGATTATTTTAATTTATATGTATAAGCACTGGTTTGTAAACTAAAAATATTAAGCAATATAAATACTTTCTGCTCCGTTTTTCTATTGTTGCCTTGTTCTTAAAGGGACAGTTCAACCAAAACTGAAAAAAAAATCACTTATTTGCTCACCCTAATGTTGTTCAAAACCCCCAAGACCTTCATTCATTTTTGAGACACAAATTAAGATATTTTACATGTGAAATCTGAGAGCTCCCTCATCCTCCATGGACAGCAGAAGTCCCAACTCCCCCATAGTTCAGAAAAATACCAAAAAAACTTTCTCAAAACAGACCATATGCCTTCAGTGGTTCAATTGGAATACTGTGAGAATACTTTTGTGCGCACATGAAACAAAAATAATGACTTTATATGACAGTTTCTTTTCCTCAGTGTCAGTATATTGCGCACATTCATGATCACTGTGCAGTGTTGTGTGCCCCCCTGGATGCCAGTGTGACTTACACCCTTTCCACTGGAGAGTGTGTCTGAAGGTCACACTGACGTCATAGTGAAGACAGCGAATCACATTCAGCTTAGACTGCAACACAAAAATACACAGCAGCAGCAGCAGTAGTAGTAGTAGTAGTAAGATGTATATAAAGATTGATCATAAAGCACTGGGAGATTACCAACCGTGATATTAAGCTTTTCCTCCATTTTGACACATCACTATTCTCTGGCATTGCACAAACGGGAGTGGCTAGCATCTATACTAATATTTGCATAAAGAAATCTGATTGGATGACACCTCCATTGGAATTTTTTATCTTCTGCCTTGAGCAGCAGACTCAAAGCAACTCGAAGCATCCACCATTCAGTTCGGCAACAGTTGACTTCACTCCATTCAAAGTCAATGGGAAGCGTCAACGCTGACGGCCCTTGTGCACAGGGCTTCACTCTGTTTGAAACAAAGTGCAGGCATATTTGAGGTAATACCAAGCATTGAGACCTGAACAAGTGGCTTATACTGACACCAAAGAGAAGAAACTGTTGAATAAAGTAATTATTTGTGTTTTATGTGCACACAAAAGTATTCTGGTAGCTTGACAATGTTCCGATTGAACCACTAAAGGCATATGTTTTGAGGATGTTTTTATGGTATGGGAACCTTGTTGTCTATGGCAGTGTTTCCCAACCCTGTTCCTGAAGCAAACCGACTCATTTTTAACCTCTTCCTAATCAAACAAACCTGAATCAACGCATCAGAACATTATAAGAGACTCTAAAATCTGAAACGAACGGGTCAGACAAGGAAGACATCCAAAATATGTTCTGTTGGTGTGCCTCCAGGAACAGGGTTGGGAAACACTGGTCTATGGAGTATGATAGAACTCTCAGATTTAAAATATCTTAACCCTGTACTGCATCGTGTTGCCTTATGGCAACATGATATTAATGTTTATTTTCCTGCCCCTGTTTCTTTAAGACCAACATTCTAATTTTTTATTGGAAGGAAAAGACCTTAGTTTAGCCAATGATGTGCTTTGGTTAAGTCACATGACGTGCAGTGTTTTTCTGTAGAGTGATTTCTGACAGACTGGTGTTTATAGTGAGTAGTTGCTGAATGTAAATGAAAACGTAAATAAAAACAAAGAATCAATTCATGTCAGATCCACAAAAAATATGAGAAATCTGAGACATCACATTATGATGACATATTCACAACTCAAAAAAGTATTTGTCAAACTAGTTTATGTAAATTGATCAAATGTATGTGCAGCCAAATGGCAACTCTGGGCAATAGTGGAATGTCCAATATTGCAGGTTAGCTAGCTAGCAAGGTCAGCGGTCATCTTTTAAGTTGTAACAATAACAACATCAATGCTAATAATATTATGTTTATTAGTCATATGTTAATGACATTTGCAGCATTGTGGATAAAATCTAATTTTAGATTGGATATAAATACAGGGAACAGTGTATTAGTGAGGACCACCATGTTCTGTGATAAGTGAAAGAGGAAAAAGGCAGAACTGGCTCTGCAGATGAAAGTGAGGATGAGATGGGTTTTAGTGACCATGACCATGATGCAGATTGGACATTTTATAGGAGCAGTGATGGAAACAGTTTAGATAAGTTAGCTCAAAGGCAGATAAGAGAGGTGTAGTGTAGTATATAGTATAATATATAAACATTGTTAGCTAGTAGCTACATTATTCTGATGCATCTTGATATATTAGACTTGTTAATTATTTGTTATAATATTTACTGGAGAAAATACAGTATATATATTTACTTTATGTTGTGCACATGATAATACAATATTATGTTTGTTTTCAATAATATTCAGCAAAAAGAATGGAATAAATGAAAGCTGTTGGAATATCAGTTGTTGGAATGTATAAGGTGTCAACTATAAGTTCTGTGGTAAAGCTTATAATACTGCAACACCAATTAAATTAAAACAACATTTCAACAATAAAATTATAAATTATGAGAAATGTTTTAAATTAGATAGTTAGATTCACTATTGGACATTGTTGCCATATTCTCGCCTAGGAATTATAAGGTTCTTTCTGCGTTCTAAAGGATTTTGAGATATTGAGCTTCAATGTTTTTGCATCCCATATAGCAAGCAATATGTGTGTAAGAGTTCTCTTTCATACATTACCATGACAGAGACCCTTAATGTGCTCTAAATGTAAATTACCAAAATTTTCTTACATTTGCAAATTGGGGTAAAAAAACAGGGCAAATGCAGATAGAACCTTTTCATTTTGCACTTGGAAGTATAAGGTTCTATCTGGCAGATCATTCATTGAAGCATTTCTTTTCAACAAATACAATCAGTCTGCTTATTAATTGAATGAAAAAAATAATAAAATATCTTGTACCAAATGTTGATGTTTGAGAGAGTTAAATTTTTGCTTTCTATAATATTTATTTAATGTTTTAGGATGAATATTTTGTTCAAATTAAGCATGCTGTACAAGGCTGTGTTAAATATTTTCCATATTCCAGTGCAGATGTTAATTTCATATAATTAATATGGTTTTATTTTTGTGAATTATATGCTTTAAATGAATTATTGAATTATATTTATATAATGATATGCCCCTTGAATTAAATAAATTACGTGCCCATCAAGGCTTAATATCAAATTTAAAGACTTGAAAAGAACATGAGCAAGTCAGTTATTTAACAAAGTTTAATAAAAACTGAAAAATGTTTCACTGACTATATGTAAACAAATAAAACTATATTTTACGTTTAATATAGAATTTCTTTTTTAATAACTGCTTTTCTAACAATGTAAAATTGAGCATTTTATCTCAATGTCAAAAAATGCTTCTAAATCCTCACATTTACACACATCTTTTCAGTTTGAGGTTTCTTCTCAGTTTTGAGAAGAAAAAATGTTATTTTAGCCCAATGCATTGGGTTATAAAATTTAACCCAATGCATGGAGTTATTTTGATTAATGTTATATTTTCCATTCTGGTATTACTGTTACTAGTACTACTATTAATTTTATAATTATGGCTGTGTAAATTAATAAATGTCTCCACTGGGTCCTAAAGGTGAGAATGATTGCCGAATGTCCCAAATATGTGTATCATTTCCTGAAAAATGAAAAAAAAATACTGTAGAGATGAACACGAGAGGTAGAGAAAGCATTTCATCCTTTTAATATAGATGAGCTATGAAGCGCGCATTTCTATCATCAATAATTAAGAATGCTGGTGAAACGGATATAAAAAAACACGACACATAGAGGTAATTTGATAAAAAATATATATATTTTTGCGTTAGAGCTTAAATAAACTTTATAACACAAAAACAACATTGCACACGCATATTAATACAGCTGTTCTGTGTCAGTTAAAACAGTTGACTGTTGAAATTCAAAATTTTTACCTAACTGGTTGAGTTATTAAATAAATAACCAAAAAAAAGTTAAAAATAACCCAACAAAGCACCAAATATTTAACCCAACTGGTTGAGTTATTAATAAATAACCTAATAAAGGTTAAAAAATAATCCAACAAAGCACCTAATATGTTTAACTTAACCATTGGGTTAAATAAATAACTCAACGTTTTTTAGAGTGATATTAGAAGCAAGCTAGAGTTCGACTTTGAGATAAAACCTTTTTTTTGTTTTGTTTTTTTTAATAAAAAGTCTTAAAATATAAACAACTTATACAAAAACATCACATCATGTAAATAGGTTGCCATTTAATAAGAATATGTCAATAACTCAATTTTGACAAAAATGTCAGATAGAACCTTTGAATTCTAAGGTGAAAATATGACAACATATCATAACGTATTCCTATAAAAAAATTCCCCTACTTTTTTTTTTACAGCACTTCAAGTTAAGCCATTCTAAGAAAAGAAAAACAGTCAAATATTCTTTCATAGATCTATCATAAAGCGTGCAGTAGAGGGTTGTATTCCAAACATGAACAAAGGCCTCATGGGTTTGGAACAACATTAGCGTGAGTAATTACTAAAAACATTTTCAATTTTGGGTGAACTAATCTTTTAATTTAGAGACAGTTGGTCGATGTGGTATTTGTTTCTACACCCCCCCCCCCCCCCCCCCCCAAACACAATTTTTTATTTGCGGCTGGCTCAAAAATTGACATTGATAAGCCCTGCATTTCACTCACAATCGAACATTCCTCAACTCTCAGTACACAGAGAAAGAAACAGATGCTCAGCGCCTCATCGTGCTGCCAGCACTTTAAAAAAGCACAGCTCTCCTATTGAAAACAACTGAAAAAATATGTTCGCCTCAGGATAAAAACGCATTTGGCGGACACAGCCTTAGGTGTATTCCTACAGGTGACTGCATTAAAATGCACACTCCGCTCTCGACTCGTATATCATAACATTGAGGGAAAAACAGCCTGTAATTCTGAATATTTGTATTTTCTGCACATTACTTGAGGGTGCTCAGATGGGCTGCAGGTGATTTCATTTCATCAGAGCATTGCTGTATTGTGCAGATCTTCATTAAATATCTCCTCATCTCTCCTCGACAGATAACAACACATGTCTGGATTTCTGCTGTACGGATGCTGCCAGAAAATGGCCCATCGCGGGCAGACACAGACCAGCCTTGGCCTCGGGCTCCAGCCCAAAATCTACCTCCTCACCGGCAGCCAACAGCTATCGTTTCCCTCATAAGTCTTCATTAAAGAATACCAGGGCCCTCGGCTCAATCGCAAACCTAAAGGTACTGCCAAAACAAGTCCCTGAGACAATTAGCTCATGTCATAAAATAACACACCACGTCATTGTAGTCTGAGAGGCTCGGGACGGGGAAGAGCTCTGTTGAAGATGCTCATAATAAGCATTCAGCTTTTTAGCGTAGATTCTCAAGCAGCTTTGGAGAAAATCCCAGCCGCTCTGCGTGTTTTGCTTAATTTACCTCATTACTTCTCGCAGCTGATTAGTGAGGCCTTGATTAATGAACTTACTTAAGGGTGCTGATGCTTGCTTGGTAATTTATGTGGGGGTGGGGGGGGAGCCTGTGGGATAACTGGATTCTTTTCGATCACAACATTTGCATTTCACACCACTTTGTTGATTTGCTGAATCATGTGCATTGCGTGTATGAAGGGTTTATATATGAACACTGCTTAGGGTGAATAATCAAATAACTGGGTTTCCATCACCATGTGTTCATGCTCATTCCATGAAATATCCCTTGAAAAACAAGTGATGAGAAAGTTTTTGCGCTCGCTTGAGGTGATTTTTGGACTTTTGCAGAAAAGAGTTCATGTGAATACTGCAGGATTAGAGTTTGAGCATTCAAAATTCTTTCATACAGTGCTGCGAAAAGGGGACAGGATACAACAAGATGATTAGACGTAAAAAAAAAAGCAAGCGATTGCTCCTTATGTTAAATTTCTGTATTGAGAGGTCATGTTTTGATCTTTGATTGGTCTCACACAGTCACGTTATGTTATTTTGCAGGTAAGAGTTCACCAGGCTTGAACTTTATAACGCAGCGAACTGCGAAACTTGTCGCACAAGCTTGCATTTCCGGTCTGCCAGATTCGCATGCGTATGAATAGAGGTCAATGGGGTGCAAAGTGCAGTGTGACCGCGGCTTTATTTGCATTTGTTTGATTTTTTTTTTTGTAAATTTTGAAAATATTTACATTAAGATGGAAAAACAGGTATTGTCCTTACATCTTTTGTGGTCTAGAAACTATAGAGATATCATCTGAATGTTTTTCCCAATATATGTTAAGTAATCAGACATAGAGAAAATTCTTTGGTCCAATGACAAGTTGAAGATAATATCTGAAATCATCAACTACAGGCAATTACAAGACATTTAGTGTCTGCATTAGATTAAACTTACTATAGAAAATATTTGACTTTTACTTCCCCTTTATTAATTCAAATCATTTTTCTAAAAATGTCAAATTATGGTTAAAATAACGATCCAAAATGTGAAATTCAATGAAATGCCAGAAACTTTAGCCTTATCTCAAGAGAAAATGTAACTATTACGTTTTATTAAACGTTTTGTCAGTTTTGTGGTTAATTCGTACGAATTCGTTCAGTTCTGACATACGAAAATGTAACATTTTTAAAAGGAGGCGTGGCACCAAACCCCACCCCTAAATCCAACCGTCATTGGGGTACTAAATTGTACAAATGAGATCATACAAATTCATACAAATTAGCCACTAAATCAAAAAGTTACGAATTGATGTAAGATAGCGTTGGAAACTCTTGTACTGTTTGATTACATTTTTATACAGATGGCCAGTTAAAAGCCTGATTTATAACTTGAAGTAGCACGTTTGTTTTTCAGTCTAATGCAAATGCTCTGTTTTACAACAGTGTCCTCTAATGACATTACAACTGTATAGATTTAAAGATCTTATTTATGTTTCAGATTAATGAGAGGTGTTTAGCACTAATGAATATACACATAATAAACATTAATATTTAAATACGTTTTTGCGTATTTTACAACAAAGTTGCTAGGCAACAGTAAAATCCATACAATAGCATATAAAATAATAGGATATAACATAATTATAAATATTATTATAATATTACTACAGATTTCCTGTTTTTCATTTTGTATTACAAAAACTGTCATTGTTTTCACAGAAGCATTAGACACTACAGTTTTTAAAAATAATAAAACTTAAGCTTCAGCTTTGACACAGGGTAAACAAATTACATTTTTATATAATAAACGACGTATTTTAAAGTTTCAATATCATTTAGTAATATTTTACCTTATTTTTGCACAAATGAATGCTGTACTAATGAGTAAGAGATGTGAAAATGCAAGGAGCAGGTGAGACTGTACAACTGTACAACACCACACATTGTCAGTCTGTTTTAATGGTTTGGTAAATGGATGGGAAAATGCACTTTCAAGCTTCATTCGATGCCAAGAGTCGGGTGAGACTGATGCGTGTTAACATTCTGATGACAAGGAAAATCAAACAATACTCCAGCAGCCATCTGGGACGAGGCTCTGGTGCTGAAGACATTTAACGTGCCGTATGTTCTCGTCTGAGGCTCTGCTGCAGTGTGTGGGATGTAGAGAAGCGCACAAGTTAAACAATGTGGGCTGGAGATGGACGAGACTAAACAAGCTCAGCTCCGACATGTGATACATTCTTGAGATTAGCTTTAGCTTTCGGCCCTTATGTTGTACCTCGCTCTGGGACCGCATCAGGTAACCCAGGAAAAATACATTTCAAGAAGTGACTTGCCTAAAGCCACTGTCTGTGGTGAATCATAATCTGTGGCTTACTATTTCCTACTGTATGATGTATGATAGCCAGGCATTTTGATGGGGCACTGGAGCAAATATTCTCTATGCATTGTTTTAGAAAGGAATATCTGCTCTTGGATTAATCTCGTTTGACTTTGGCTAGTAAGATAGCACTTATCGAGACAGAATACCAAACAATACACTACAATGACCCACAGTTAGTGTTGGGTGTATATGGTTATGAATAGTTACTCTAATTAGACCATTTTTTTTCACCAAAAAAAGTACATTAAGAAATTGATTTAATTTTTTTTTTGTCATTTAATTACAGTTCATTATAATGTATTCGCAATAAATTAAGTCGCCGGAATTAATAAAAAGTAACAAAATACAAATATACTCACAAACACGTACAAGCCACTTTATTAGGTACACCTGTCCAACTGCTTGTTAACACAAGTTTCTAATCAGCCAATCACATGGCAGCAACTCAAATTCCTCGTATGTGTGAACATACCTGGCAATAAAGCTCTTTCTGATTCTGAAAAAAAATGGTCAAGACGATCTGCTGCAGTTCAAACTGAGCATCAGAATGGGGAAGAAAGGTGATTCAAGTGACTTGGCATGGTTGCTGGTGCCAGATGGTCTGGTCTGAGTATTTCAGAAACTGCTGATCTACTGTGATTTTCACGCACAACCATCTCTAGGGTTTACAGAGAATGGTCTGAAAAAGAGAAAATATCCAGTTTGAGCGGCGGTTCATTGGGCGCAAATGCCTTGTTAAGAAACAAATTCCTTAGCAACAACATTATGCCTTAGCAACTGTTATGTATGTGATATTGCCATTGTCCCCAGTGCCATTAGGTGGCACCCACACGTTACTGCTTATGTTCGTGTGCTCTTGTTAATAAAATAGTGAAGAAGTTAAGTACTCCCGTTGTAGCTGTGTTATTTAGCCTAGTGCATTCAAGAGTGTATTTTAAATGTTATGATAGTGAGAACATAACATATTTGGCGACGAGGTGGATTAATTTATCCATGGACCTACCACAGTGAATCGTGAGTAGATAGGCGCACCTGAACGTTATTTTCTCTGCGTAGCAAAAGTGAGCTAGATTAGCTAGAATGGCTGCCACTATAGGCCATATGGAAGCTTTTGAGGAAAGCGTGGAACCATGGACCACCTATATTGAGCGATTTGAGCACTTTGTAGAAGCAAACAGCATTAATGCTGACAAAAAAGTGCCTGTGCTGCTCAGCGTGATCGGAGGGAAAACATACGGTTTGCTCCGAAGTCTGATCGCGCCGGACAAGCCGGGAGAGAAAAGTTTTAAAGAGATCACAGACACGCTACAGCAGCATTTTTCTCCGAAGCCCCTGATCATCGCGGAGCGCTTTCGATTTCACCGGCGGAATCAGGAGGAGAGCGAGACGGTGACACAGTATGTTGCAGTGCTGAGAGGATTGTCTGAGCACTGTGAATTCGGGGGTCATCTGGATGATGCACTCCGTGACCGATTCGTGTGTGGTTTGAAGAGTGAAGCCACGCAAAAGCGCTTGTTGACTGAAACTACACTGACGTTTCATAGAGCGGTAGAACTGGCGGTGTCCATGGAAACAGCGTCACGCGAAGCGCATCAACTCAGTGTATCACTGACGGTAAACGCACTGTCTTTTACAAAGATTAAGACTGTAAACAAATGTAAACGATGTGGAAAGAATAACCATAGTGATGAAGATTGTTGGTTTAAGGACAAAACTTGTAACACGTGTGGAAAAAAAGGCCACATCAGTCACGTTTGTAGAAAGAGTAGCGATGATAGAAAAACAAAGAATGGAAACAGAGTAAAAGCTGCACGGTCAACAAAAGAAGCTAAGCATAAAGGCTATAGTAAAAAAGGAAATGTACACCATGTTGACGCTGATACAGTATCCAGCGGTGATGAAACAGACAATGATTTAGCTCTGTATAAACTGTCGCAGCCAGGAGAAAAGTCCAGTATCATGGTGAAACCAGAAGTTGAAGGACTGCCACTTGTAATGGAACTGGACACAGGCGCAGCAGTCTCTTTAATTTCAACAGAGACTTATAATAAAATACTGAAACATCTGCCCTTATGCTCAACTGACATTGTTCTTCGAACATACACAGGACAAGCATTACGCCCTGAAGGTGTAATTGACGTTCATGTAAAAATGGGGAAACAGACAGCTGTTCTTCCATTGTATGTGGTGCAGGGAGATTATCCACCACTTTATGGCAGAGAATGGCTGCGTCGGATTAAACTTAACTGGAAAGAAATAAGAACAGTCAAACTGAAGACACTAGATGCTGTTCTGCAAAAACATACCGCTGTTTTCTCTAAACAATTAGGGGAAATGAAGAAAATAAAGGCTAAAATATCGCTGAAACCTGAACATAAACCAAAGTTTTGTCAGCCCAGAGTAGTCCCATATGCCCTGCGTCCAAAAGTTGAAGAGGAGTTGAACCGTCTCACTGAAATGGGAGTTTTGACACCGGTGCAGTATAGTGAATGGGCTACTCCAATAGTTCCGGTGGTGAAGAAAAATGGAGCAGTGCGCATCTGTGGGGACTTTAAAGTGACAATAAACCCTGTACTTCACACTGAACACTATCCGTTACCACGCATCGAGGACCTTTTTGCTTCATTAGCAGGAGGACAATGTTTCAGTAAACTAGACTTGTCCCATGCTTACCTCCAAATGAAGGTGGAGGAGGAGTCCTCAAAGTTCCTCACAATTTCCACACAGAAAGGGCTATTCCAATACTCTCGCCTTCCTTTTGGGATTGCCTTCGCGCCAGCAATATTCCAAAGAGCTATGGATCAAGTATTATTAGGCCTTCCTAATGTCCATTGCTATCTGGATGACATTCTTGTTACTGGGCGGACTGAAGCTGAACACTTGGAAAACTTGGATGGAGTTCTTGGACGCCTAGAGGAGTTTGGCTTGCATGTGGAAAAAGGAAAATGTGACTTTTTCAAGGACTCACTGGAATATTTGGGTCACATAATTGACGCTGAAGGTTTGCACAAGTCACCTGAAAAAGTGAGTGCAATTGTCAATGCCCCACCCCCATCAAACGTCACACAGCTGAGGTCATTCCTTGGTTTGTTAAATTATTATGGGAGGTTCATACCCAATTTGGCGACTATAGCGAATCCTTTGAATTCTCTGCTGTGCAAGGGAAAGCGCTGGCTGTGGTCGGCAGAGTGCAATGCTGCATTCAAAATGGCAAAGGAACAATTAGTATCACAAAATGTCTTGACACACTACGACCCACAGAACCCAATTCGACTTGCGTGTGATGCATCACCATATGGCATTGGTGCTGTCATCTCACACATGTTACCCAGTGGTGAGGAAAAGCCTATAGCTTTTGCATCGCGCACGCTTAGCAAGGCAGAACAGAATTACGCGCAGATTGAGCGCGAGGCTCTGGCAATTGTGTTTGGAGTTCGGAAATTCCATCAGTATCTCTACGGACGAAAATTCACACTCTTCACAGATCACCGCCCCCTTACTACAATCTTAGGGCCACAAAATGGAATTCCATCAATGGCGGCGGCACGTATGCAAAGGTGGGCATTGCTTTTGTCTGCACACAACTACACTATCGAGTACAAAAGAGCCGAACATCACGGAAATGCTGATGGTCTTTCCCGTCTGCCATTGCACGTAGAACATAGAGAAAAGAACGATGCTGTAGAGCTGTTCTACCTCGGACAGATGGAAAAACTCCCTGTTAGTGCCACTGATATTAGAAGAGAGACTATGAGCGACTCTATTTGGCTACAGTAGTCGAAATGGTTCTACAAGGAACTCAAGCTATCAGCCTGACAGATAATAATGAACTCTCACCTTTCATCTCCAAACGCAGTGAGCTATCTGTTCAACATGGATGTTTGATGAGGGGTATGAGAGTTGTGGTTCCACACAAACTACAGAAAAGAGTGCTGGAAGAACTGCACACTGGACATCCAGGAATTGTCAGAATGAAAGCCATTGCTCGTAGCTATGTGTGGTGGCCGCGTCTGGATGCTGACATTGAATTGCAAGTGAAAATGTGTCAGTCATGCCAACAAATACAGAAAATGCCATCACAAGCACCTCTCCATCCATGGGAATGGCCAAGTAAACCATGGGAGCGCATACATGTAGATTTTGCTGGGCCATGTGAGGGTCACATGTACCTAGTCGTGGTCGATGCGCATTCAAAGTGGCCTGAGGTGCAAGTCATGACATCAACGACAGCAGAGAAAACCATTGATGTTTTGAGGAACATTTTCAGTCATTATGGTCTGCCTGAAGTCCTCGTGAGTGATAATGGACCACAATTTGTCTCTCAGGAGTTTGCGAGTTTCCTGAAAACCAATCACGTGAAGCATATTCGTTCCGCTCCTTATCACCCATCAACAAATGGGCAGGCTGAGAGGTTTGTTCAGTCACTAAAACAAGCACTGAAGGTTTCTAAGGGATCTTCTACTCTACAAAAAAGGCTGGAAACATTCCTGCTGACATACCGCAACACACCACACCCAACGACAAAAGAGTCCCCTTCCTTGTTGTTTATGGGACGCCAGTTGCGCACGCGTCTTGATGCCCTAAAACCCAGTGTGACAGCGGCAGTTCGGCTCTCCCAAGTGTCTCAAATTCTCCGCAGAGAAGGTCGTTTGAGACCAAGACAGTTTGGAGTAGGTGATGCTGTGCTTGCTCGTGATTACAGGGGAAGAGAGAAATGGACATCAGGAGTGGTGACGGCTCAAAGTGGTCCAGTATCCTATACTGTGGATGTGGGTACTTCTGAGGAATGGAGGCGTCATGCTGATCAACTTTTGTCCATTCCAAAACAAACAGCTGAAAAGCTTTCAACAGACTTGCCTGATAACAAGAATGTGTCTGCCCCTGTACAGACCTCTGCAGATGCCACTTCTTCTGCATCACTAACAAGGGAACAAGATGTTAACAATGACATATCAGGAGAGTGTCAGACAAAACATGACATTACACCAACACAGATTAGACGTTATCCAGCAAGAGTGATTAAACCACCCAACCGTCTGACATTATAAGAAAACAGAAGCTGCTGAATTAAGCTATGATTAGTTATGTTAGTGAGCCTGTTCTGATCTGGGGCAGAATAATCCCCGAACTGGCTCGAGGCAAGAGGCAGTCTACCCTCTACCTCTAGAGTAAAATAGATAAAGGTATTATAATTGTGTTTTTGAAAAATGTTTTTGGAGTTGTTTCTGTTTAAGAGGGGAGGAAATGTTATGTATGTGATATTGCCATTGTCCCCAGTGCCATTAGGTGGCACCCACACGTTACTGCTTATGTTCGTGTGCTCTTGTTAATAAAATAGTGAAGAAGTTAAGTACTCCCGTTGTAGCTGTGTTATTTAGCCTAGTGCATTCAAGAGTGTATTTTAAATGTTATGATAGTGAGAACATAACAGCAACCACCTAGAACACCCTAGCTACTGCCTTGCAACACCTTAGCAATGACTCACAACACCCAGCAACACCTTAGCTACCTCTCAGAACACCCAATCAACCACCTAGCAAGAAACATGCCAATCCATACTAGAAACCTGCTAACATACAGTATATGTAGTTATCTATCTATGTCAGCTGTTTTAAACTTCTTAAACTACTTCAATAATTAAGTGTTGCATGCAAAACTGTTGCAAACAATTTATTTGTGTTGAATTTAAACAAACAAATTAAATTTAACAATGTTTAACTTAATTTGTTTGTTTAAATTCAGCACAAATAAATTTACAACTACTTAAAAAAATTGAGTAAATCCAAGGAATCATCTTTGAATAATTTTTTTCAGTGTACTTCAAACTTTCAGGCGAGGCTTTCTCTAGCCACTATAAAGTTTATCTACGAACTTTACTTTTCTAGTTACGTTTAATATGCCTTTGTTAACAATCATTAATTGAAAAAGTCATGTAATAACAAAAATGGGCTCGATGCAATGACATTAATGGACAAACCAGTGGACCGACCACATTGCACATTCTAAAATGCACATCCTTAGCTATATTCAGTCATAACGGTTCAGTATTATTACAGTGGCTGTTCTAGACCAGAGTAACTGGGTGGACCAGGCAGGGGCCACTTGTACTTTAAGGGGGCACATTTAACATATATCACAAACTACTTAAACAATTATTCGAAGTCATTTTTTTGATGCATCACTCTGCAGTCTTCATAAACAAGATAATTAAATAACTTAAACTCAAAATAGTCTTCTATGTTCATTTATTTGATAAGTAACTTTGTAGTGAATAACACATTTCTAATATTACAGTTAGAAGTATAAGTACATCAGGGCACATTTTTGCACCTGTAAACTTTAACAGATATAGATGAAGTCAATTTTTTGCCCTCCCGTTAATTTAAAATAATGTTTCCCAAGTGATCTTTAACAAATCAAGGACATTTTCACAGTATTTCCTATAAAACAAAAATAATTCTTCTGGAGTAATAATAAGTCTGAATTCTTATAGTTTAGTATTTCCTATAGAATAAAAGCAGTTTTTAATAAAAAAACAAAACAACTGTCACCATGGCAAAGATAAAAAAATTGTTAGTTGATTTTATGAATAATTAGTTGAGAATGTGTTGTAAAAAAAATCATGTGTTTAAGGGGTCCTGCTTTATGTCACTACTGATATCAAAAATGAATGTGACTGAAAACTACATTTGATCAATGTGTTACATCTGTTCTCCGATACTTGCAGAGAGTTTGTAAATTCAAGACTGCATTTCCTAACGTAAAACTATGTACACTCAATTTCTGATAAATAATACCCAGCCATAGCCGAGGACTTCCTATATTAAACGTTTTAAAATCGCTATTAAAAACAAATAATCTAAATAATCAACAGTGGACATTTTAATAGTTTTTCACAACATGAACATGACTGAAGTTGAATCTTTTTATTATCAGTGTCAATTTGAGAGTTAACGAGAAATATGGGGAACTGATGCACACAGCACTTTCACTGACAGAGTGGGTGCGCGCGAAAGCAAAGAGAGTGAGTGCACGCGAAACCAAGAGCGTGCGTCAGTCATATCTCCGCAGTCTGCCATCGATGGCTGATCTCGCTTCTCTATGGCGTTTTGACACAAAAATACGCGTCCAAATTTAGGGGGGCCAGAGAGTGGGCCAAGCTTGTTGACACTGTGTGTTCATTGCGTTGTTCATCTTCGTAATCATAATTTATCGTAATTTATTTAATAAGAATAAAGGCTCACAGTGGCTTCTTCTACCACACCAAATTACTTTTTTTCCTTTTTGATATTTGGTACGTTTATGTAAGTTATGATTTTGTTGTCTTTGACTAGTTGGATGAAAACAGTGCTTTATGTGCAAATGTTTCATCCGATATTCTAGTTTTAGCCATGAACCTAAATCGCATCTTTGTAAAGAAACATTATGAATGAATGAATGATCATTCCTAGATTCCAACCATCATGAAGTTTGAACCTGCGACCTTTCAGTTACCAAGACCCGCTCCATCCCTATTTTTACTACTATCTCACATTTCACTGCATTGGTGGTTTTTACACTGAATGCTCAGCTAATTTAGTTGTTCTCTAAGCACTTACTGAAGCAACTGATCCCGGTTCGGGGTGACTGTGCGTGTCTGTACGGTTGGTTATGCAGTAGGCACAGTGAACAGCAGATTTCAGGTGAGGGAATCTGGGGGTTGTCAGGTGTGGGCAGCTGCACCCAGCCGAGCACCGGTGCCTAATGACGGCTCTTTTAATGAGCACTGATACATGATGAATGCGGCCATATGGTCAGACAGCCTGCCCAAATCACGCGCACCGCTTTCCTTTAGCATTTAGCAGAGGTAAAGAAGCGATCGCCGTGCACTGTAGGTTCATGAACAGCAGGAACGAGGAGGTGACCTTCATCCAGCCTGCTGAGATTCTGTGTTTTATACTTCGGGAAAGCGTTTGTGTGAACCGTCACATCCTTTTTTCTTTACATTACTTGCAATGTGCCATCAAGCCTAATTAGCTTCGTTTCAAGGATTCCTTCAGCATTTCATCGCTCTGCTGGATGGTTTCCTGTAAGCCCAGTAGTCAGTGGGAGATCTAGGAGATAACAAATGGCTGACAATCCCATGAGGCTTTAGTGAGGTATGGCGATGCATGGCAAAGCTTCAAAAAAACTGGAGCGTCTGGAAGATTATATTATGAATGTAAAATGCATGATATTACTGCCGCAGTGATTCAGAATTGCAGCAGTCTAATATTTGGACAGAGATACTTTCGGTCTCATTCTGTATTTGTTCTACTCTTCTACATATTTTAGAAGTCATCACAATTATATTCTGACAAAAAGAATGATGGGAAGTGTGTAATGACTGAAAATGTTCAATATTTCAGAGCTACCTTAGATTTTAGCTTGTTCTTTTGGATTACACGTATGCTCTCAATAGGTGTTTTAATTTTTAATGCTTTGTGGATTTTAGTTCATGCTTATTAGCTCTAAAGCCGTTTGGTAATGTTAATGATTCATACTTTTTTTCTAATGTTCAGTTTTTCTTGTCCTGGAAATTTGACTTAGAATCTTCATTCTGACTCTTAACATTTAAATGTTGGTGTTTTAAACTCCAAAATGAAAAGCTGCTGTTGATTTATTCACCCTTAGGACATCCGAAATTTAGGTGTCTTAAAAAATTAAAGAAGCATTTTAGCTGAAACCATGTTGCTTGGTGATTCTTGATATGCCAGTCAATGGCTACTGGTACTTTGAAAATAAAACATACAGACAAATTAAAATGAATACCACCCACATAGCAACATTTCTCTGGCCCACACAATCAGGTTTTGTTTGGCCCACATGCCGCAGTGAATTACGGTACATGACTGGACCAAGTCTGGCTTCCAGACAACGGCTAAACATGGACCATATCTGCGTCAGCCAAGTTTATAACCCTTAACTGTGCCCAAGCTGGGCCAGATATGTTGGTGTGTCACGATTACAATGAAATTGATAAACCCATAAAGCACTGCGCTTTAGGCAGACTATGTGCATGCTTTTTCTCAAAGCGACCTGATTGGTAGATTTTTTTTTTTTTCTTTGCTCAAAAATTATTTTAATGTATTTTAAATGTGGGTCAAGACAGGCCAAACTTACATGGCCCACATACAGTATCAACTATAAACATCTGGGCCAAATACTACATCCGCCCTAAGTTGTGTGTGCCGCCTTAAATATAGCAACACCTTTGCCAAACCCAGGCCATGTTTGGCCCACATGCTGTATGCCAGTGCTGGAAGAATGTCTGCTGTTCCAGCTGAATGTCAAATCTGGGCCAGAATTCTTTGCTACCTGGGCAGTTACTCCTGAAGATGCATTGTGGTTTTATGAAGCAAAACTATCAGTATGTTTAAGAAAATAAACATTATTTTAATCAGTCACCTTTAATCCGTCACCTTGGCAAACAAATAGTGATTATTTTGTTGTTTTGGACAGTTCATTATATATATATATATTTTTTTTTGTGGCCCTGTGGTTCAGGCATGGTCAAGTCAGCTGCCTCTTTAGTCCAAGGCTGAACTGTTTCCTTGGTTTAATCACTGCTGGAGTAACTGGAGAGCTGAATGAGTTGGCACAAACTGGCATCACAGGATCACACATGCCAGTATATTGGCTCATTTCAAGTTGGAGTGATTGTCGGGTACATCAGAAAATGAGTTCAGATTGAGTAACTTTGACAAACCAGACATGACTACAGTAATTTGTGCAGTCATTATGCATTAGTGTTTTTCTCATGTTCTAATTAAAATATCTAAAAAATCTTAAATCATGAAACAGCCTCTAGACTGGTAAAAACATAGTCTTGTTTTAGAAATAATTTGTCAAAATTAAGTGAGTTTTTCCATAAAAAAGCTGAATAATCTACCAATGGGGTGAGCTAAATAATCTTATTTGAAAGCAAAACAAGATTTTTTTCAGCCTGATCATAAGGAAACATAAGTATTTTACGTTTTGTCAGTTTAATGGCGAATTTGAACAAATTCAGTCATATGAAAAAGTACGATTTAAAAATTGAGGTGTGGCACCCAGACCAACCCAACCCCACCCCTAAACCCAACCATCATTGGAGGATGAACAAATCGCACTAAATTGTTTGAATGAGATCGTACAAATTCATACGAATTAGCCACTAAATCAAGTTACGAATTGCCTTGAGATTGTGTTGGATTTTTTTGCTTGCACAAATGAGATTATTTTGCTTATTTTAAAGAAAAACTGACTTCATTTTGACTTATCATTTCTGAAAACAAAATAATATTTTATTTTGTCTAGAAAATACTTCTTGATTTAAGACTTTTTTAAATATTTGCAACTGCATTCTTCTGTGATTTTAATGTCTCCTACGGCTACAGTGCCACATACAGTATAGGTGTGTGGCATATGTATTACTCTGTTTTACCCAAGTTTTCCCTTTTTCATCTGGATGCAAACATTTTTTGTCTTAGTAACAGTGCAGCTCAACAACAAATAAATAAATAAATATACATTTAATTTATATATCAGATAGAAGATATTGTACATTACCTGACAAAAGTCTTGTCGTTGATCCCAGTTGTAAGAGCAGCAAATAATAACTTGACTGATGAATGATCTATTGAACTGCATCCCAATCATCACAAATACTACAGTAGATCTATTGGAACCCGCATGGAACCAAGATTCTCAATGAAATCAGTCAAGTTTGGTGAAGGAAAAATCATGGTTTGGGGTTACATTCAGTATGGATGTATGGATAACATTCAGGAGAGGTCCAATTCGCTCCATCTCATACTTCAGCCTCCACATCAAAGTTCCTGAAAGCAAAGAAGGTCAGGGTGCTCCCGGATTGGCGAGCCCAGTCACCAGACATGAACATTATTAAGCATGTCTGGGGTAAGAAACCAAAGAATCTTGATGAACTCTGGGAGTCCTGCAAGAATGCTTTCTTTGCTACAGTATTCCAGATGACTTTATTAATAAGTTATTTGAGTCATTGCAGAGATGTATGGATGCAGTCTTTTAAGCTCATGGGAGTCATACACAATATTAATTCTTTTTCCACTGCACCATGACTTTATATCCTATACTGTACAGTATTTCTGTTAAGTGACAAGATTTTTGTCCAGCATTGTCAGACCTTACTGTCCTAATTAAATAATAAAAAAATCAAGGCATGCTCATATTTTATTTTGGTAAAATTGAGGCCTCTGCCTTTAATAAGCTACTTCTGATATCAAATGATCAACTTGAAGTCAAGTTATTATTTGTTGTCCCTAATACCTGGATAGGTGACAAGACTTGTCAGGTAATGGTAGGAGACCCCCAAAAATGAGCCATATCATGCAGTGGAAAAGCACCATTTGGGTGAACGTTATCTTGCTCTTTTTAAAGCAATGCATGTTATGGGTATAAATGCATTGTTTGTTTATTTCTGTTTAAAGTCTTGAATCAGAATATTGGCAGTGCAGTCTGAATTAGTTCAAATGATTTATTTAGTCCCGTGCACTCACTATGAAGTAGTTTTTCTCTTGAAACTCAGGCAACTTAAAAAACAATGAATAGACAAGAACCTCAGTCAAATGAAACAAAATCAGTCTTTCTTTTCCATCAAATCTGCCTCTGAAACTAAAATATTGACTACTGTTACACAACTTTCAGGCAATCAAATGGTCTTCAGAGAGAAAACACATTAAACTGACCACAAAATAGCAAGTCACGGTTCATTGGCACTCAAACTTCTGTAAATAAATCAACCTAGACAGAAAAACTTTTAAAGAAAAATATTTATTTATTAAGTTTTTAATCCCTTTCAGCCATTTTTAAAATTACATTTAATTATTCAGGTTCATTATTTATAAATAATTACACAAAGCTAATAATTAGTTGATTTTAATTATGATTTAATTTTTATTATACTTCATTTTGGTCTATAAAACAAATGTAAATCTTTTTTAGCGTACGCCTTTAGGTCTTTAAAATTATAAGAAACTAAATCCACTCCAAACTTTTGATTAGTGTAGCATTGAGTGCATAAATCCCTTCAGGTATAAACTGGAGGATGACTCCTCAACAGTTTAGAGCTAGTGCAGTGTTGGTTAAAAACCGATTTGTTCACTCAACTGTGAATGACCAAATCAGTACATCGACAGCGGTCACGTCACATGGGTAACAGTTTACCTTTTTCATCTAATTTGTGATTGATTTCTAAATTACTGATCTGATCAAATTAGCCAGCTAGCTGCGCATGTTTAACGCCACTCTGCTCCGACAAATTGATAACAGAGAAAAGACAGACAGCCAGTTTTGTATGGAAGAGAGCCTGAGGTCTAATCAGGGCAAAGTCTCTCTGTGCTATAATTACGCAAATAACCGAGCAGAGTCAGTCATATTTCAAATTCATACCCACTTGTTTTATTTCAGTGCAGCCACTGAATGCAAATGAAAGTCTGGTATTGCAGAATCAATGCTTGTCAACGTGTATATACAGTACAGTACCATTGGCCTGTCTTTCTCGTGTCTTTTATAATGATTAAATTTGATAAGCTGGTTAGTGTCAAATGAATAAACATGTGAAATATATAAGTGTCCATTAAAATGTTATAAGCTATGAACTATGAAGCTATGTAATGCTTTACTAAAAAGAAAGCCTCGGACATTATCAGGAAGGCTATTCCAGAGTTTAGGAGCCATAAATGAGAAGGCTCGACCTCTTTTACTCGACTTTGCTATTCTAGGTACTACCAGAAGCCCTAAGTTTTGAGATCCCCATTACTTTATATTCTATACTGTAGATTATTTCTGTTAAGTGACAAGACTTTTGTCTAAGCAAAGTCAGAGCTTTCTGTGCTAATGAAATAATTAAAATGATAATATATATATATTTTTTTGTCAAATAAGCATAATCTAGAGGCCTTTGCCTTTCATATAAGCCACTTCTGATACCAAATGATCAACTAGAAGTCAAGTTATTATTTGTTGTTTCTAAAACTTGGATAGGTGACAAGACTTTTGTCAGGTAGTGTATGTAAATTCACAAATATGTAAGTATTTTGAGATCATAGTGAGACTCGATTATGTTATATGCTGTGCATTATGAGAGTGAGTGGTCTCTGTTATTGGTGGAATTGAATGTACAGCTTTAAGGGTAATGTAGTTTTTCTGCACAAATTCCACAATTGAATTAAATTGAAATTTATTTGATGAGTTCAACAAAATAAGTATCCCAAACACCTTGTAATAAACTGTCAAGGATAAAGACGCAATTAAGACCTTGTCTTATTTCCATGTCCTCGCTATTGATCCTAAGGATGGCTACAAATATGCCACAGTGCTTAGCATACATGAGTACACCCCTCACAAATCTATCTTTTAAATTCATATTTTTAATAGAAAGCTTTACAATATGATATTTGTGCATATGCCTTAGATTAGTCAGTACTTAAGCCAAATCTGGAGCTTATCTAACAAAATAACTTACAATAAAGGTCCAAAAACTAGTACACCCAAATCTATATGTTATAGAAAAATATTAAATACAAATTTTAAAAAGAGGAAAAATCAAGAAAAGCAAAAAATGGAAAACTTTAGTTGAAATTTTGTAGGTATTGTAATTGCTTGAATTTAATTGTTTAACTTTCATTTTTTAAATATTATTTTAATAATAAATCTGTTTAATAAATCTGTTTTGTTTAAATGCACCAAAAAACATTGCCTATATTCACTGAGAAATTACAGATACAAATATTCACATTCAAAATGGGGTGTACTCAATTATGCTGAGCACTGTATCAAATTTAGATTCATTTATATTAGTTCTGGACAAAGATTAATCCAATCCAATCCAAAAAAATAAATTGTTTTGACATAATATATGTGTGTATATTATATATTTATTATGAATATGTGATACATGCACAGAAACAAAACTATACAAAACATTTTTGTTATATTGATATTCAAATTTATATATCATTTGTGTCATATACATATTTAATTTATATCTAAAAATAAATAAACATTTTCTCAAATATATGCATGCATATGTGTTTTTATCTATACATAATAAACTTTAATTTTTGATGCTAATTGCGATTCATTTTTGCCCAGCACAAATTTATATATACAGTATATATATAAATCTGAAATAGCCAGTGTATATGAGCATATATAAATTGCCAATACATTTGAACATGTATATATTTTTAATTCTAATGGTTGGAAAATATATGCAAACAGGCAAGAACTTGGAGTGACTATAAAGCACATTTGTTTCTTGTAGCATTGACAGCGAAACAAACAGATAAATCACAAGGATTCTGTTCTGGAGCAGGCTAGCTGCAAACAATAAATCTCCATAGTAACTTAATTTAGCTCAAATCAGCCTGTTTTCATGCAACCGAGTCCAGGTTAAATTTAGCCAGGATAACCTGAAAATCCCAGCTTAATCCCCCTTATCTAGCTTCTGTGCATTACCTCTCTGATTGACCAAAATACGTCTTAATATTTAGTGTAAACATCACTTTGTTCTCATAGAATTTAGCATTTATTTCATTTCACATCGCTATTTCCCTTCTTAAACACAGCAGTGTGACAGAAGCATGTTTTCTTTCCATCCTCACTGCGAGCTCGCTTAAATACCACACCAAGCATTCACTTCCATTAAAACCTCCATGTCCTCCCGCTTTCGTAAGACTAAATAGCATTTCAATCTGATCTTTGCTATCCTCCATCATCTCTCCATGCCCCTCTCAAATCTCCCAGTAATCCTGTTTAGTCAGGCTGTGTGCGTTTCTGTGAGGTGTGTGCGTGTTCAGAGATAGAACGAGGTAGAAAGAGTGCGAGCTGCAGAGTGTGAGCAAAAGAGAAAGTCATTGAGCTGTATCCGGGTAGCCGAGGCCATATGCTATTCCTTCTCCAGTTTCCCAGCATGCCTGCTCAAGCCCTTGCCGCTTCAGGGAGAGACACTCACTTAGGGGATGTGAACGGAGTCGCATTGTCCTCTTGCACCAGATGTTATCACGCTCGCTAATTGGCACAGCAAAAACAAAGCAAGAGGATGGAAAGCCCCGGCCCACAGGAGCAGCGCACAGCCTTCAGCCCAGAGCACCAATAACCATCATACGGGGCTCACTGACAGCCCTCCGCTGCAATTAGCAGTCCAGACATACGACTTCCTCCGGCTCTGCCCGCTCCGACACAACATGTCAGTTTTTTTTTATTATTGGCCGTGAAGCTGTAATGCAAAGAATCACCAGTGGTCTTCAGATGGGCCATCGCTTTCCTCGAGCGGTTGGCAACGGTTATATGAGAGGCTGAATCGAGCTTGTGTTTCAGCATGGCGGATTTCCCCACTGTCCTCGGGTTTCTTGTTATTGTAACAATTAAGGTGTTTTTACAGCCACACAACTGCTAGAGTCATTAGTGGATTTTACAGCCCAAAACCAGAAAACTTCCTGCAAATACCAAATCATAGTCCCAACAGCTACATTATGGGTTTTTTTAGACATTCCACATTTGGATGGATGGATGGATGGATGGATGGATAGATGGATGGATCTTTGGTACCAGAATGAGCAAAAAAAACAACAACAAAAACCCCAAACACCCACACAAATAAAAGAAATTGGTACAAAAATGCCCCTACACAACTGATGTGAATCAATTTCCAATTTGATTTGAGTAAAATAACAGAGAATTATTATTGTGATTATCAAAATAAATTATTTGACAGCACTAATAAATAGGAAGACTTCAAATAACAAAATCTTAAAAACGAAACGTTTTGGGTCGCAGTATATCCGCAGATGGGTTTGCATCCGAGATCTTGGGTCTTCATGCAGGAGAATTACCCCGAACATACATTAAAAAGCACACAGAAATGGATGGCAACAAACCGCTGGAGAGTTCTGAAGTGGCCAACAATGAGTCCATATCTAAATCTCATTGAACACCTGTGGAGAGATCTTAAAAGTTCTGTTGAGAAAAGGTGCCCTTCCAATATGAGAGACCTGGAGTAGTTTGCAAAGAAAGAGTGGTCCAAAATTCTGGGTGAGAGGTGTAAGAAGTTTATTGACAGATATAGGAAGTCACTGATTTCAGTTATTTTTTCCAAAGGGTGGGCAAACAAATGTTAAGGGTGCCAATAATTTTGTCCAGCCCATTTTTGGAGTTTCGTGTGACATTATGTTAAATATGCAACCCCCCCCCACCCTTTTTTTTTTTTTATTCCAATACACACAAATGGAATAAACATACGATCACACTTTATTTTGATGATCCGTTTGTTGAATTTTAGTCACATTGCATCTACATGCCATCTAATTCTCATTAGATTATAAGTAGACTGTTAGGTCAGGGTTAGCGTAAGTTGACACGTACTTGCAAAGTTTCTTATAGTCAGTTAAATGTCTGTTGAAGGAGCATATCAACAGATATTAAGCAGACAGTCTACTAATACTCAAATGGACCATCAAAATAAAGGAGACCCTGCTCGCTGCAGAGCTATTTGAGCTCCAGCAAGGGGGAGCTTGAGCTCTCGCTCCTCCTCCTGTAAGCTGTTTTAATGCGTACACCCACCCCACCCCTAACCCCAACCCCCAGTGACATCTCTCGTAGAAGAAGTGAAAGGAAGGAAGAGCTGGAGCTCAAGCTCCCCCTTGCTGGAGCTCAGCTCTGCCCAAGTGGCTCTGCAGTGAGCACCATTTGAAATAAAGTGTTACCAAACATACTGTATATACACATTGTATTATTAGATAAAATATTTTATATAGAATTATAAACTCTAATATATAAATGCCTGTGTGCACTTATATATACATAAATATACACAGTATACGTATTACATACAAAATTTTTATTTTAAATTGTGATTACTCTTTTAACAGCACCAGTAAAAACTAAAGAAAAGTGTAGATTTACGAACTTGCAATTAAAGTTGAAGTCAAAATTAATAGCCCACCTTTGATTTTTTTTCTTTTTTAAATATTTCCCAAATTATGTTTAACAGAGCAAGGAAATTTTCACAGTATGTCTGATATTTTTCTTCTAGAGAAAGTCTTTTTTTGTTTGTTTGTTTTATTTCGGCTAGAATAAAGGCAGTTTTTACTTTTTTACAAACCATTTTAAGGTCAAAATTATTAGCCCCTTTAAGCTATATTTATTCGATAGTCTACAGAACAAACCATCATTATACAATAACTTGCCTAATTACCCTAACCTGCCTAGTTAACCTAATTAATCTAGTAAAGCCTTTAATCCTTTGTCACTTTAAGTTGTACAGAAGTGTCTTGAAAAATATCTAGTCAAATATTATTTGCTGTCATCATGGCAAAGATAAGAGAAATTATTACTTATATAGTATATTAACTAATATATAGTATATATTAGTTAATCAATAGGGCAATTCTAAAAATAAATCCTAATATAGGGAAAATAAATAAACACCCTTTGAAATCAATGGAGCAAATGCTGTCCCTATTGTGCAAAGGTTAATTTCTGACCCTTTTTAAATGAATACGTTATTTCAGGAATGCACTACATTGTTCAAACTTAAGAGTAAAGCTGATAAGTAAAGTGGATTTACAACCAGTACTGCAGCCTGCCACCAGAGGATAATCAAAATATTTTGGCTTTAATTTTCAGGCACTTATTCAATCTGGCTTCATTCTGATATCCAACATCCGTTTGTCACCATCCAGCCAATTCCCATTGGTTAACATCAAGCCCAATCCAAACATCTTTATGGTTTACTACCCCGTTTTACTCGGAAACAGGGAACCCAAATATGCTGTAAATCCCAGTTCACCTTGACTTTAAGTTCCTGAAGGTTCTTTTCTCTGGTTTCCTGTCAAGTTCTGGTAGTGCCACCCCTCTAAGTGGCAGCAGATGTCTTGTGTGTGTGATCCAGGTCTGGCACCGTTTGCTTGCTGTAAGGCTGGTCCAGATCTATTTCAAGGGGATTCGCTTTGATTGAGAATGTGAGAATTTGACTGCGATGTGCGATAACCTTGAGCAGCTTGAAGAGAAACATCTCTCTGAACGTCCTACATCACTCCTGGTGCTCTTCCACAGCCTGCGAACTTGGAAAACTCATTTTCACTCCTGCGATCTGGCTGCATAACCCAAAGTTATTGAACAAACTGCTTTGCATATAAACACTCTCATCGGTCTTCATGCAGCAGACATAATAAGTGTGCATGTGTTCAATTTATTTTCATTTAAGGTTATGTTTGTGAGGTGCTGTATGACTCTGTATCATCCTGAATCCCGGATATTATGCACAAAGCAAAACATTTTTGTCTCCATCCATTTAATTTGTCACAATCTCCATCGCTTCCAGTTGACTTTCACAATTTTCTACTTCTGTAATTAAATTCAAAGTGCAATAAACTCGGTTGTAATGTTAAGGTGTTTGGATTTAAAGTGCATTTTGAACTGTGTTGCGGTAAAATGATGTGTAGATTTTTCATAAAAACATTAGTATGTAAATTGTCCCATTCAATTTAGTTAAGAAAGGCTTTACGTAAAACGTGTGCACAATTTTCATAGTATTTTATGAATTAAGTCCCAATAAAACTGCCAAAAGAGAGACATTTTTAATTACAATCCCAGATAAGAGGATTTTCTCTCATTGCAACGGTGCTGGAAGAACTCCAGGTCAATATGATGCATTCATTTTCTGTTTGGCAGTATAATGGAATTATTTTTATAACATTTAAGATACGGTTCTGCTTTTTAAGTATTTCAATTGTAGGGGTTTGGTATCACTCTCGTCTCTGTGTTGGGATCTCAACCGAAGCTGTCAGCACTGTAGAGTTGTATTCTGTCAATCTCCTGTCCTTCTATGATAGATTGCCCTTTGCAAATGAAAATACAGTCTTGCATGATGAGTGTGGCTGATATCTGGCCATGTGACTGACATCCATAGCTTATAAACACCCTCAACATTTGGTAATATAGGGTATATGCAGAAGCATGCTAATAGGACTTTAAATTTGCCAGTAACCTGGGTTAAGCACTTCCGGTGAACTGTTTGCAATTGCAAAATTGGCGCGTTTAAGGTCTGTTTTCTTTAAAAATCAGCGATCTCCACTGGCTGAGTGATATCCGATATAAAGTGGGTCTCAGATTGTACAAGAAGCACTGCATTAAATTACATTTATTCCCGCCATATCTTTATAATATGAACATTTATTTTACCCCAGTATATTTAATGGAGCTTCAGCGCTACGCTGCCGATTCTGACAGGCGCGTACGATTAAACAGCTTTTTGTCTCGTTTTACGCTTGAGCAACTAAATGAATGCCAAAGTCTGTTTAACTGATTGTATTTTAATTACATTACAACATCAATGCTGTAAGAGGAATCGTATAAAATGGAAAAAAAACTCACAATAACAGGTCACTGGAAGTTTATCAGTATGGGAACAACACTAGCTCGGCATATACTTTATTCTTCCAGTTGTACAGTATGTGGGAATTTAGATAGTCTTGTTATTAGTGAGACCGGTGGCCATTAAGGGAACTCCAGGCAGAAACTTGCATACAAGAGACTGAACTCAATTCAATGGAGAGTCAATAAATTTTTTCCATTCATTCTTTGGTTAGAAGGAATTAATACAAGCATCTTGCTGAGAGTGATGCTTATATGAATCTGTTAGGGGTTTTCAAATTTAAAGGACACACTCAGTGTGATGGCCAAGCCTGTTTCTGTGAGAACAACATGCTAATCTGTGGTTGGATTCCTGACATGGCTAACCATAAATCATCTTCCACTGTCAATAAGCGTGAGCCATAGCATACTTGCTTTTGATGTACGTACATACAGAAAATGCTGCTTCACAAAGCCAAATTCGCAGAGCCTTGACGGTGTGGTTAAATCAAACATTGTGTACGTTTACATGGACACTAATAATTCGATATTAATGCGATTAAGACAATACTTTGATTAAGAGTCACCATGTAAACATTTTTGATTACCTTAATCCAACTAAAGTCACAACTGAACTAAACAGAAAGTATGCAGATATTAGTGGCATTCTTGAAGTAAACACCGCAATCAAACTATTACCGTCATGTAGGACTTTTCGCCATAGTTTCCGACAAGATCCACACGTGGCTTCCAGTAAAAGACTGCGCACACACACATCGCAAAATCCTGAAGTTTTTCTCTTTCCATTTGATGTGCTTTATTAAATTCCATAACACTCTCACCGCCCCTTTCTTATTTGCGTCTAATAGCCCTGTTTGTCACGGGGGCATGAATGAAATGTTCATGAGTTAAAGTAAAACTGCCAAACTGCAGTTAAAGTCACTCAAAATTACAGAAAACTCTAACATGAAAGCACTTCACGTAAACACCTTAATTATATTATTGTATATTAAGGCAAATAACTACATTACTGATGTCCATGTAAGTGTAGACAGTAGTGTCTTCAAAGTAAGTGAAAGATCTAAAAAGGCATCCTGCTGATTTGATACAGAAGGGCACTTTTTTGTCAGACGCTCACCAGTTTGACCTTCATTCACCATCATTATTATTAAAAAGCACCCAATGCATTAACGCTTAAGGTGCCTGATAGTTAGATGTGGAGCTAACATTAATCATATTCCCTCTAGTGAGCACAAAAATCTTCATCATAATTTACTCCAGTGCACGCCTCAATGTCTCGAGCCTCCTTTAATAGGTGCTGACACCCCCCTGGTGGAGCGAGCCCCACAGTTTGAAAACCCCTGGCCTAATATATAATGTTCTCAACACATTAGCACAAAAACATACCTTTCTTCAGGGCTTAGTTTGTGCCGGAACACGCTGGATCTGGCACCTCTGAAATCCGATCCGGCACCTGATTTTACCGATCCCCTTCCTCAACTGCCCTCATCCCCCGTACACTGTTCACTTTCAGTTTCTTCCACAACTCCCCAACCCTCTTCACTTTGGTCCCTTATCCTCATCACCCCTCCGCCATCCAACTTCCCCCCCAACCACATCCATCCCATTACCACCCCCCCCCCCCTCCACCCCAACCACATCCATCCCATTACCCCCCCCCCCCCCCCCCCAGAGCTGAGCCTGGTTAGTACCTGGATGGGAGACCACACAGAAAAATTTGATGTTTGAAGTGGTGTTAGTGGGGCCAGCAGTGGGCGCTAAACCTGTGGTCTCTCTGAGTCCTAATGCTCCAGTAAAGTGAAGGAGACCGAGGTCCTGACTCTCTGTGGTTATTTATGGCCAGTTTCCACTGAGTGGTATGGTTCATTACCCTTTTATAGCCGTTTCCATTTTCAAAAGGTACCTTAAAGCGAACCGTCCCGTACCACTTTTGGGCCACCCTTTGCAAAAGGTACTTAACACAACAAAAGGGTACCAAAAGGCAGAGAAAGATGTGCAGCTGAACTCTATTGGTTTACAGAGATACGTCACTCACTCATGGACAAGCCAGAATGAAAACAAAGGAAGCACCATGTTTTAAATACACAGCCGACACATTACACCATAATAATATATACATATAATAATGAGCCATGGTCGACCCAAGCTTAAACACACCTTGTCATCATCTTGATGAACAGCCACAAAGCTAAGAAGAGCAGAATCTACCCTGTGCCCCGTAGTTGTTTACAAGGCTGTCTAAAGCGCGGGCTGTTTCGCTTTCTCGCATGTGCTCACCGCACGTCTATATTTGAAATAATGAACTTTTTGAGCTGATGATAATAACGTGTGCGTGATTATTGAAGTATGATTATTGAAATATATTTGCTCTGCCTCTGGGCTGTATTGCGTGTTGTTTTTGAACCCAAATAAGGACTAAATGTATGCTGTGTGTAGTTTTTCTGTAAGTGGTAACATATTGGAGACTGTCAGAGGCTGTATGTGTTCATATTTGTTGTATTTATTTATTTGATGTAACTGCAGACGTTACAGTAGGCTATTTCGCACTGTCATTGATCTGCAGTTATAATCAAATTATGTTTATTGAAAAGTTAGTAATAAACATTTATACACAACTATTTTTGAGTATAAAGCATCTGTTTTTTTGAGAAATGCTTCTCATATGACATGTGAAGGACCTGTACAGCTTTACTGTAGACATTTCCTCGAGCAAGAATGACGTCGACTGAAACTTTCTGTCATACACCATGCACACCAAAGGAGTACTACTGGTACCCTTTAGGCAATGGAAATGCAAGCCTGAAAAAGGTGACCTGTACCGACCCGTACCTTACCGTACTGTATCACTCAGTGAAAACGGGCCATAAAAATACCATGGCACTTCTCATAAAGATTAGGGTGTAACCCCAGTGTTCTGACCAAATTCCTTCCATCGGCTGTTACCCAATAATTCTCATCCACCAAACTGGCTCTATCACAGTCTCTTTACTCCAACCAGTAGCTGTTGTGTAGTGAGCGCACTGACGCTGTTGTCCTGTGGCTGCCATCGCATCATCCAAGTGGATGCTGCATACTGGTGGTGGTGTGAAGAAACGCCCCCTCATGATTGTGAAGTGTTGAATGGCCATACATCATAAAAGTGCTATATAAACACACATTACTTACAAAGTTTTTAATATATAAAAAATGGATCTTCTCTTGATGGAACAACCAGAGAACATTCAGGAATTTTTTTTCTAACTTAGAATACATTTTTGTGATATCAAATTCATGAAGAAATAGCACTTTTCCATTGCAAGGTACGGCACAGTTTGGTTTGTTATTGCTCACTTTTAGGGGCTTTTCCACTGCTTTCTGTAACTATGGTACTTTTCCTAGTAGCATCTTGAGTGAGGTTCCAAGTGAGCTGTACTGTTACCAAAAGGTGTTGTATACACCCTGCTGATCACCAACTGGTCCAAAAGAATCATCACTAACAGAATCCATCTAAACCTGCTAAATTTAGGTAGTCAGCAGCGCACACTGCAGTTTTGTTTGTAGACACAATTAAATCATTTTTATACCACTGCAAGTAAAGGATAGCTGAAATGGCAGCATCGTGGTCAGTAGAAGAAGTCTAGACATCAGAGCAAAACTAAACCATAGTGAGCTGAGTCATGCCAAACTCACCACAAAGTGGAAAGCAGTTAAAGAATGCACATTTCAAATCATATAAGCACAGAACTACATCTTATAAGAGTGTGGAATGCTGATGGATTCAATTCATCTAGGTATTATAATATGGCATTTAAAAACTTTATGATTTGGCCTTTCATCAACACAACGTGTTTTTTTTTTTTACGGGCCTTCAAAGTGCACTGTGTATAGGACTATTAAAAAACTATTCTACATTGATTAGATTTTCAAAAGGCATTGCTATTCTCTCTTGAATCGATTTTGAGCTTAGTTTTTGACAGCAGATGGCGCTATAGAACATAGGAACAATGCAGAGTACGCAATATTTTTGACTTGCAAAATTTGCCTCATTCACGTCTTCTGCATTTAGTGTGAACCCAGCCATGTTGGCCAGGCAGAAAGGAGAAAACTGCTCACATGCTAACATTTTGGGGCAAAAACTCTGGTTGTAAGTGTCCACATGACCAGACTGTACCCAAGAGATTCCAAAAATCTTTACCTAGGTCATAGTTTTCAGGAAGTTTTGCTTTCAGTCACCCCATATTGAGTTTTCATGTTGACAAACAGCAAAATTACATTAAAAAAGGTGCTGTTTTGAAAATCACCGCCTAGACTGGGTCTAAGTCATATACATTGATTTCCATGTCACAATATGTAGTCTAATGTAAACACAGCCCACTATGAACACTCTTGCACCTAAACCAAAGACTATAGAATACACAGGACATGTCACTCGTATCTTTTTGAATGGGGAAAAGTGTAACTGTCAATAATAATAAAGCCCCGCCTACTTGTACAGGAGCCAATCATCGATTGCTATTTGGTGAAAAAAGCCCACCTTCTAGTACAGGAGCCAATCTTTGATCGCTATAGACTGACGATACTCTGGGAGAGGGGCTTGGACCAGACGTGAGTTTCTGCAGATTTTGTGTGATTTGGACGTTTAGAAATGAAACTAAAGGGACAGTTGTTGTTTAATTTTATTGGTGATTTCTAATATGAAATTCAATAATAAGCTTGGCAAGCAGTTTGGAGAATTTGATGTTTCCCCATTCAAGCAGAATGCCCAAGCATACTGCCTAAGAGGCATTTCAAAGATGGCCACCGAGTGAAATGACTTGCCTTATAGAGACTTTGCTTAAACCCTTCCGAATTTATTAATGATTGTTTAAGATTTGAGTGGTGTTGGTAAGAAATTGGATGCAAGTATACATCTATAGATTATGGCTGTTTGTAAAGCATAAACCACCATCTGCTGAAAAAAAAACTAAGCTCAGAATTGATACATGAGATTGTGTAGTGATGCATTTTGAAAATCTCAGAATCGATGCAGAATTGATTTCACAAATTATTATGACTTTTTGCCACAGCTTCAGTTTCAGACACATTTATTACATTTGATTTCATGAAAACCAGACATGATCCTATTACATACATCAACAACTGTCAGTCAGCATTATTGAGCAAACGTAAGGTGCCAATCAAGCAATCAAAGAGAGGAATGATTGATTCGGGGGAAACGCGCTGTGTGTTAGATTGAAGGAAAGAGAAGAGTGAAATGAGCACCAGGTGCAAACCCATAGGAAATGGACTGTGCAGAAAGAAAAGGAGTGAATGTCTATGAAAGAGTGACAGACAGCTGAGTAAACAAAGAGTTTCATGGTACTTGCTGCTCTCTTTCGTTATGCTTACATTTCCCTGATATGTCAGGGTAAAAGCAGACGCCATGCAAGAAGTCGCCATTTGACAGCGCGTTCATTTCAGCTATGTAAATACAGTTTGTGCGTTATCTACTTCCACGTAGCGCTGTTGCTGCTTAAAAGCACGTCGTGACCTCAGCTGTGAGTTTAGTACATCTAGCAGGGTTTATCTGACACGCATACTTGACAGAAGAATTAGAAGTGCAGATGTTTGAAGAGAACAAACATGATGAAACAGCTGAGGGAGAAACGCTGTTCACACTTCAGAGGTTGCGTGAAGGGTGTAAAAACACTGCCTCCTGCTGGCTGAGTGTGAAAATACGGACTGTACTCTGCAGAAAAATAAATGGTTACACGTAGAATAATGGTACATTAGTTAATGTATTTAATAACATTAAATAAGTATGAATATTCTTGTAAAGCACTTATTAATTATAGTTCAACATTAACTAATGCATTAATAAAATCCAAATTTGTCCTTGTTAACATTAGTTAATGTGCTGTGAGTTAACATGAACTATTATTATTTAACTTAAATAACATTAAGTAGCGTTAACAAACATGAATAAATACCATAACAAATATATTACTAATAGTTTGTTCATGTTAATAAATACATTAACATTAACTAATGTACCATTGTTTTAGTGTTACCAAATAAATAAATGAAACCATTATAGAATTTTTATGGTTTTAATGGTCCTTTAGATTGCTACTGGTAATTATTTGCCTTTATTTGTGGCATGATTGTAACATTTTGTTTTATTTAACATTTATAAGATATGTATTGTAACAAAAACAGTACAATACCAATAATAATAGAAAATAATAATAATCATAATTAATTATTAATAATAATTAATAATAATTGACATTAACCCCCCCCCCCCCCCCCCCCCCCCCAAAAAAAGATCATCTCAATTACCAAATAAATATACATATATACACACAATATATGTAGCATAAACATATAAAAAACATAACAATATTCACGCATTTACAAAGCCAGTGTCATGAGTATATGGGTTAGAAAAGAAAATTTACAAACTTAAAATGCTAAATTCCCCAGACTCTTAAGATAGGTCTCCATGTGGTTTCAGCTTTTTTCTGTGAAGTTTCAAGACGTACCGTAGTTGTTCCATTTGAATGACATAAAGCAGCTTGTTCAACCATCTCTTATAACATGGAGCATTTGGAGATTTCCAATCTTTTTAGCTGTAATCATGTCAACCATCAGGGCTTGCTGTTGGGTTAATGGAAAGATGTCCATTATATCACAAAATATCCCAAAAATAGCCAAATTCTAGTGGGTTGGATATTGGTTCCATAAGCATTGGAAAACAATTCAAAATGCTGGACCAAAACTCATAAAGAACAGGACAAAATCCAAATAAATGAGCCTTCTGCCCCACCACATCTGTCACATTTAGGAGATACCGAGGGAAATATTTTACTGGCATGTTAAAACTAATAAATCCCACAATAAATTAAATCGTTAAAATATGCTTTTGATGGTTAACATGTGATGGTTTTTAATGTTTTTAATAGTATTGTAATGGAAACCATTAGAACTTCTATGATGGTTTCTGTTGTTGTTTTTCAGCATGGTTAACATTTTCTGATGTTAGGAAAAATATAAGTAAAAATGGATATAGTACAATATGTGAATCGTCTTGCAATTCCTCACAAAAAGGTCTGCTTCTGTAGTGCTATCAGAATAATACTGTAAATAATAAGTTGCTTGGCTGGTGCAAAATCGTCAGGAATAATCTGATTCTGATTTTCATGAGCTTTCAGTTTTGAATAAAAGTTGTTTTGAGCCAAAACTTTAGCTGGATTTTTTTTAGCAACACAAAAATTTCATACTGATGATACTAAATTGCTGATGAAACCACAGGAAACCTTAAAAAAAACTACTGATCAATAAAACAGTTTAATTAAGTGTAGTTGTATTATTTAAAAATAATTATAGTTTTTAAAATGAATGAAAATAATTTAACATATAATCCAATTTTGTAAAATCACATATTTTTAAAGTGTGGGTTGCAGTTCATAAATATGAAGAGTTTACATGCAAAAACATTTAAATGCCTAAAATTAGCATATTTTTTATTATTAAAATTAGCCAATTAGCATTCTTCTAAAATTAGCATTTTTACCAGGCTCCTGTGTGTAGGTTCAAAATTTTTCACTTTTATAGCAAAAATAAGTTCTTTACATGGTTTTTAAAGTGAACATAAATAAACTCAACATAATTGTAGAAGGCTGAGAAAAATGCTCATTTTCCATATAAATTTCAGACGCCACAGGTTTTTGCATCTAAACTCTTCATATGTTATTTTGTCAAAGGTTACGTAAAATAAACAGATACTTATTTATTATGTTTTTATGTATTGGGTTATGGCTGGAAGGGCATCCGCTGCTTAAAACATATGCCAAAGTAGTTGGCAGTTCATTCCACTTTGGCAACCCCTGATAAATCAGCGACTAAGCTGAAGGAAATGAACGAATTAATGTTTTTATGTACATAAAAGCAATTTAAAAATAAGCAATATAGAGGAGCTATTAACATGAAATTGATAAAAACCCAAACAATACAAATATAAAAACAAAACAAAAATATCTGAAAAAATGATGTGTAATAGCAATAATTTGACCAGAGATGTATAAAGTACTAGAGACCCAGACTTGAGTAAAAGTACAAGTGCTCTATCAAAAAAGTGACTTAAGTAGAAGTTGAAGTGCTCTTTAAACACCATACTTAAGTGGAAGTACTAAAGTATTCAACATTTTTTTGTACTTATGTATTGCAAATAGTTTATTTAAAATGTACTACTCAAATACTGAAAGTAAAAGTACAAGTATTGTGTAATATAATTATTAAAGAAATCAGTCAAAAAACATCATTGTTTTGTTTATTTTAAATATCTTTTTTGGGGCATGTGATTAAGCAGAACGAAAAGATACATGGTTTATGATATATATATATATATATATATATATATATATATATATATATATATATATATATATATATATATATATATATATATATATATATACAGATTATATATATATTATACAGCGCTTACAGATAGCTCAAACTGCTGTGTTTTGTGAATTATATTATTTTGAATTATTATTTTATATTATTATTTTTTCAATTTCGACTGTGAATTTTTGTAGGCCATTTTTCACAAAGAATGCACTTCGGTCTATATGAATTGTCTTTCACTCCGTTAAATGCAAACATGGACTCTCATAGGGCCATGGGTGGTCTTCTTTCTCATTGCCATGAACAGTTGAAAGTGAAGGAGTTGAAGGTGGAATTTCTGGGTTTTCAAATGTAGAAAACAAACTAAAATGCTCTCAGTGCAAGCAGGCAGCGGTCTTCTTTAATCGTCTGAATGATGACGAGCCAGCTTATTCAAACCTGTGACAGAGCCATCTGCTGCTCTGGCATTAATAATGTGGGTTTGGAATGATTAGTAACATTTTTATAATTGTAACGAGTAACTATGCAGTACATAAAAAAATCTATCGTAGTAAAAGTATTAAACTCATCGAAAATATGTACTGAAGTAAAAGTGGAAGTAGGAGAAAAAAACAATACTCCAGTAGAGTACAGATACAGCCTTTTAGTACTTGAGTACAGTGGTGAAGTAGTTCTACTTCGTTCTATATATCGCTTAATATGACACAGGAGAAAGTACTGAACTACTAAAATGTATTTAATATTTTATTTGAAAGGCTTTTTAATGATGGCAGCTTAAAGACGACTCTCGTATGGAGAATGAAGTCACATGAATTGCTCAGGTGTGAGTTTTTCACAGACTTCAACAGAGTCTAAAAATCTTGATGGTTCAATGAGTCCCGTCTATCAAATCTGATCTTTATTTTGTATTTTCATTTTGTATTTGAAGTCAGGTGATTGGTTGGGCCATTCTACAGTTTGATTTTCTTTCTCTGAAAGCATTTGTTCTGTTGGCTGTATTTTGGATCATTGTCTTGCTGAAATGTCCACCATGGACATTTCACCCACAATGACGAAGGGCAGAGGGTTGCTGGAAAAACTACTGAGAGATTTCAGCTGCTGTCTGGGTTTTCACTTTTTCTACTCCTCCCTTTCTTCATGTGTTCAATACTTATTTCCCCCACTGTATTTAAGTTAATGACTTAACATTTTGAGTTAAGATTTCAAATATTTACTGTCACTTTTGATCAATTTATGCAAGTTACAGTGTTTTGTTTCTAGCTAAGACTCCTTTTATGATAGTTTTAAAATTCTTAAAATAGTGCGTTCGTATTATTTCCAATGTTGAATTAGAAGTTAAATTTTCCCCTTTGATCAATATTACCTCTTAAAAGGACATTCTTTTAAAACAAACATCTTTCTAACATCATTAATAAAAGCTATTTACTGTCACTTTTGATCAAGTTTTGCATCCCTCCTGAATAAAAGTTCAAATAAAATCTTACTGACCCTGAATTTATGAACAGCACACCCACCCACCCAAAAGTAGGCCTATTAATTTGCTCCAAATCAAACTCACATTTCTGCTGTGGTTTATCAAACTCACATTTGCCCTACAGTGAATAGGGCCTATCTTATTTCACTGCTGTTTGCACTCCAGAAGTAAAACAGCAGTTCACATTAACTTTAAATAACAACAGAAACGTCCAGATAAAAAAGAATCAAAGAAATCGGATTATATTTCTCATAAAGAGCCTCTTTAACCTCTCCCGCATGTTGTTTGTAAAGGCTTAGCCATTTAATTTCATCAAAATACACGGCCTGCTTTCAGATTCATAAAGCCGAGTGTGACGGTGACCAGTGGCAATGGCAATCATCTCAGCGGGACGTTTGCAATGAAAGAGGAAGTTGGAAGTAGGGCAGAACATGATTAAAGAAGCTGAATATTTTGCCTTGGTGCAGCTCTTTCTCTCTTCCTCTCCTCTCTCTCTCTCTCTCTCTCTCTTTCTCTCTCTCCAGAGATTCATGAGTTGCAGTTGTTGCCATCCCCCCAACTTCCTCCATTTTAATCAACAGGATCTATTTACAAAGCCGATGCCTCATGAATAATTCTACAACCTCTTCAGGACAAAACATTGACTTCCTCAACGCTGGAGTTGATATTTTGGTCATGAATCATTTAGAGACGCGTGAGATCTGTTGTTTGTTGCCAGCGCTTAACTTCATATTTTCTCAGTTATTCCGAAGGCGTTTGTGTTTTCCATTCACGTCACGATCATCTTCTATGTCCCACATTCGCCAGTCCGTTTATTTATTTATTTTAAATACAATCCTTTGCGTCCCGACAATACCATAGTGGACTGTAATTGCATACAGTCATGTTCTGGCACATTATTTATCATATGGAGCCGCAGAACAAGAGATAACATAATAGCTTTGGCCAGCTGACAAGCTCAAATACAGTGGCTGCAAATTGCTGATTGTCACATAAATTATTTTCACATTCGGAACCTAAATAGGGGAGGGTGTACACACGGAGAGTGAATGTGATGTCTCGAGTCATTATTATTTTTGTAATTTGTAATAATGAATCTCTGGATTGTTGGGAGTGCAAATGAGCTCTTAATTTAGAGACTAAACATGAACATGCATTTTAATGACATCATTTGCATACATTAAGGTGGTAAATGTGGCGTCCTGACATATTGGAGTGCTCGGGATTAATTGCTCGGCTGACCCGCTAAACAGAGCAGTTTAACTTCGTGTGTTGTCACTCACTTTCCCCTTTCTGCCTCTCTTGATTAGTAACCTTTAACCAGTCAGGGAGCTTCGTCTGAGTTATTCTGCAGGGAGATTTTGCTGGAAATCTGCTGCGCTGGCAGCTTGAAGACTGTCGAGATAGTGTTTCTCACACATAGGTGGTAAATAATATATAGCACAGCTGTATTACTGTCATTGCTGTTTTGAGAAGCCCAACTTATGCGATTCAAAAGAGGTCTGAATACATGCATACTGTTTACAGTAACATTCCAGATTCAGTACAAACAAACTTCATTGCTTCTTTCAAAAGCTCAGATGTGCCTTATGAGAAGCAAGAATGAACCTATTTGGTTCTTGGAGAAGCTCAGATATGTAGTTTGACACACAAGAATAAACCTGATTGGTTCTTGGAGAAGCTCAGATATGTGGTTTGATACACAAGAATAAACCTGATTGGTTCTTGGAGAAGCTCAGATATGTAGTTTGATACACAAGAATAAACCTGATTGGTTCTTGAAGAAGCTCAGATATGCGGTTTGATTCACAAGAATAAACCTGATTGGTTCTTGGAGAAGCTCAGATATGCGGTTTGATTCACAAGAATAAACCTGATTGGTTCTTGGAGAAGCTCAGATATGTGGTTTGAGACACAAATATAAACCAGATTGGTTCTTAGAGAAGCTCAGATCTGTGGTTTGATACACAAGAATAAACCTCATTGGTTCTTGGAGAAGCTCAGATATGCGGTTTGATTCACAAGAATAAACCTCATTGGTTCTTGGAGAAGCTCAGATATGTGGTTTGAGACACAAATATAAACCAGATTGGTTCTTAGAGAAGCTCAGATCTGTGGTTTGATACACAAGAATAAACCTCATTGGTTCTTGGAGAAGCTCAGATATGCGGTTTGATTCACAAGAATAAACCTCATTGGTTCTTGGAGAAGCTCAGATATGTGGTTTGAGACACAAATATAAACCAGATTGGTTCTTAGAGAAGCTCAGATCTGTGGTTTGATACACAAGAATAAACCTCATTGGTTCTTGGAGAAGCTCAGATATGTGGTTTGATACACAAATATGAATCTGATTGGTTCTTCGAGAAGATCAGTGATCTGCAGTTCTATACACAACAATATTTGCTTTTGGAGAAGATCAGATCTATGATTTGATCCATAAGAATTAACCTGATTGGCTCTTGGGGAAGTGCAGATCTGTGGTTTGATACACACGAATAAGCCTGATTGCTTTTTTTTTGTTGAGAAGCACTGTTGTACCATGTGACACGCAAGAAAGAGCTTTATCGGTCCTTGCAGAAGATCAGATGTGCCTTGTGACATGCAAGATAGAGCTTCATTGGTTCTTCGAGAACCTCAGTTATGCCTCGTGACATGCAAGATTGAAAATTATTGGTTCTTGGTGCCAACTATCTGAGAACTTCTAGGACAACAGTTATCGAGGACATCACACATACTATATAACTGTAGGATAATTAGGTTTATATTTAATAACTTTAACTGATGAACTTATTAGTAATTAGTTATTAGTTAATTAAAGTTTAAGCAATTAATAGTTATTAATAGTTAAATAAATGTATAGTAACTAATAACCTAACTTTTCTCATTTTAATATTGTGTAATAAGTATTGTAAAAATGCTATACAAATAAACTTGAAATTAATTGCCACAAGATATGCAACCAGTGAGCTTCATTGGCTCTCATGTGTCAAGCCTATTTGAGCTTTCATGGGAAAAATGAAATGCTATTTAAAAAATAAAATAAAAATTCTGCTAAATTGCATTTTACAAAATGAAGTCTATTTTTGTTTTGAGGGTTGGATGGAATTATTGTGGTGTTGGTGTTGTGGCTATACTTTTGCTGGTTGACTTTATTTCTTGACCTTGGTTTTAAAGCCATGTCTTTCTCCTATTCAATTATGTAAAATAGTTCATAAGTTCTACCTTGCAATGAATTACATAATAATAACAGTTTCTCCATTTGTTTTTTTCTTTGGTGATTCTGTTGTTCATCTCTTTTGGAGTCATTTAAATTCATTTCAAAAAGACAAATTATTTTGGATTTCATTAGATTAATGTGATTTGTTTTGGAACAATTCAATTCAACAGCAAAGGCAGAGAAATAATGTAACTAATTAGATTTTGGTGTTATTTTTACATATTCAAAATTTCAGCTTCCCTTTTCATAAAAGAAATGAAGCAATAGCTCTTATTGAAAAAAAGAAGCTTTATTTGTCTTTAATACTTTTCCTTTTAAATGGCAATGTAATTCCCAAAATCATTTTCAATTTTCATTTCTAGGTTCCTCTTCCTCTTTATTTTGTTATTATTGTTTGTCATTATTATTTCTTACTGTCTGAACATTATATTTGAGCATTAATTAAAGATCTCCTTCCTAAGACCTCCTCCCCAATTAAAAATATAAGCACAGCTAGTGTTTTTCAGCCAATGATAAACTTCAGGTGAAAGCTTAATGTGACTATTTTCAATATCATAAGGTTCCTTTTATAGCATAGATGTTGTAATGTAGTTCAAATATAATCAGTAAAATAGACTTAAGCATCCATTTTGGTTGTTAAAGAGTAAAAAGACACGAAAAACCATTTAAACGCAAGCGCCGTCATTAGCAGCAGGCTAACACAGAAATTCCATTGAAAATACTGGGGTAAAATGAATTTCCATATCTTAAAGACATGGTGTGGAAAAATATCATTTAATGCAGTTTTTCTTGTTTGGTCTGATACTCACTTTATATCATATCTCAGCCAGGCAGCGAAGATTGCTGATTTTTAAAGAAATCAGAGCTTGTATGGGATGAGAATTAACCCAAAGCCCTGGGACTGGCTGACTGAAATTAATAGTCTGTGTGTATGTACCCCATTGTTTGTTTTAGACAATATTCTCTAAACTGCTTTGAAACACTATTTAGTATAAAATGTTTGGTTAATAATAATAATAATAATAATAATAATAATAATAATTATTATTATTATTATCTTATTGGTTATAGCTGCATGTAATAATGTTAAACTAGGCCTAATTATAAAAGGATAAAATCTTTTATCTGATACTAAATTTGTTCCTTGGCTATACAGTATTCATTAATTAATTAAGAGTACAGTGATCAGTAATTAATTTCATCACTGCTCAAAACTATTATTTCGTTTAACTATTTCGTTTACTTGTTATTTTTAGATATGTACACATTGAAATGTGCAGCAGTTTTTATTTTAAAGAGGGGTTTTAGTTTTATATTTAAGGATTTGTGCCTTCGAATCTTTAGACACAAAGGACTTGTATGTTGAAAAGTCGTGAAGCTTTTGTTCGTGATGATGTAATTAGTGCTGACGTCACGTTTTGAAGATGGCAGACGCCGCAAACACACCGACACCTGAGAGCTGTACAGCGAGTCATACTGATGAAGAATATGACAAAAAATGTATTTTCTGTAAAATATTAAAGGGGGAGATGGGAACTGAGCTTCTACACAGCGTAAGTGTGCTGTCAGTTTCTTTTTTATTAACTTAGATGCGTGAAAATGTGCCAGGGACGATACGAGAATTAGGCAAAAGATCAAGTGTGTAACGAAACCATTATTTGAGGGGTGGAAAACAACACATATATTTGTTTATATCTTATACTATGTTCTTTTATTTTTATTTATATTATTAATATTTTATTAGGATTATTGTAGTTTACGAATAACGTATTATGCAGTGTTAAAGACGAAAAATGACTTCTAATTCAATGTATATATTTAAGTTTTGCTCTGTTTTGACCAATTTGTGAGTTGCTAAGCAGTACATATTCTATTAAAAGTAATGTTTTTCTATTTCTTTTTATAATTAGTATTCTTATTATTATCTTCATCCCTTATTTGTATTTAAATTTGCTCCACAAAAGAAACAATACCTCCTGTTTATTAGATTATATAAAAGTTATCTAATAATAATGCAATATGAAGCTATCTAAAAATGTATAAATAAAGCGCACTATAAATCTAAGATAATAAAAAGTATTATTTTTTTAATGGCCTGTTAATGTAACAGTTGTTATTATTTTACTATGTGCTTTTGTATACTGTTTTACAATTAACTTAGAACTGGGATGATGTTGCACGATACAAAAAATTAGGCTAAAGAAGACAGCACATTACATGTCTAACAAAACCAGTATTTGAGGGTTGAAAAACAATACACCATTTTGTTTATATCCTTACAGTATGTCCTTGTATTTTTAATCACAAAATTTCATAAAGGTTATTGTATTTTAAGAGTAATGCAGTATTAAAGATGAATAGATTAGGTAAAATAGATTACGTTATCTAATTGTTTCTATTTATCATTGTCGTTGTTTTGCCTAGTTTGTGCCAACTGCTAAACAGTTTATATTCTATTAAACAGAAATGTATTTGTTTTTTAATTTACTTTACAATAGAAAGAGTAACTCATATTTATTAGATGATATGAAAGTTATAAAATAATAATGCATTATGAAACTAGAATGTATAAATGAAGCACACTTTAAATCTAAGAAAAATGCATTAAAATAAAAAGAATACACTTTTTTAATGCCATATTAATGTTACAGTTGTTATTATTTTATGTGTTTTTGTATACTGTTTTACACTTGACTTAGATGTTGACAGGAATTAGGCTAACGATCACACAGCACATTACATGTCTAACAAAACCAGTATTTTAGGGATGGAAAACATTACACCATCTTGTTTATATCATAACAGTATGTCCTTGTTTTTTTTTTTTTTTGTTAATAAATGGAGTATAAAATACTATTAAATATTATTTAATAATGGAATATTGAAGATGATGCTAAACAATTTATATTATCTTAAACAGAAATGTATTTCCATGTCTTCTTATAGTTATTCTTATATTCATCACCTATTTGTATTTCAATTTGTTTAACAAAAGGGACAATAAGTCATGTTTATTAGATTATATAAAAGTTCTTAAATGATCATACAATGTGAAACTGACTAAAATGGATAAATGGAGCACACTTTAAATCTAGGAAAAATGCATTAAAATAAAAAGTATTCAACTTTTTATGACTAGTTAATATTACAGTTATTTTGTTTTTTACTTTCTATTTTTGTATGCTTGGAATGCCCTGTTTTTAATGTTATCAGACAACGACTTTTATCTGGAGAGACTGAAATGTTTTAAAATGTTAATTTTACAATTTCAATCAAAAGTAAACCTTTAACTGTTTTAGGTCTTATATATTATTATTATTGTTCATGTATTTTATTTTTTATTTTTTAATTACTTTATTTTTATTGAGAACTTTTTAAAATTTTACAACAGAACATTTTACATTCAAAAATATACAGTATTCCACATCAAATAATAAACAAATACAAAAATAGTAATAATAAATACATAAAAGACACAACATTGAAGGGTTTACATTGTTCCAGATTCAATGCATTCAACATTTGTCAACATTGCAGTAATCAATCCATTTCTTCCAATGTTTTCGAAATAAGTCCTTTTTAAGTCTTAAAATAATTGTCAATTCTTCCATAATGCTTATTTCCTTCCCAATTTCTATCCAATCACCAATAAGAGGGGGTGTCATGCTTGTAACTGTATCTGGTTATACTCTTCTTGCTTGACACACTTAATATATTTACAGGGTAAACATCCTCCTCCACTACCACCTCTTCATAGTTTCCTAGATAATTTGTAATAAAGTTTTTGCTATATTGTATCCTAAGATCTTTTCCATTACCGACAAAACCTTGTTCCAGAAAGGTAATGTTTTTGCACGAGTCCAGAAGTCCCTTTGTTTTATATTCCCTTTCAAAGTAATTGCATATTTGCAGATAGCAGTAAAAGTCTATTGTCCAAATTATTATCAATTTTTAACTCTGAAAAACATTTAAATTGTCCTTGAGCCACAAATAAGTCACGTTTTAGGAGCGTTTAAAACATCGTCCCCCGGTTTCACAAACAAGGTTTAAGGCTAGTCAAGATTAAATTGCATGTTTGAGCTGTCTCAACTCAAAATAACCTGCAGTGAGATGTCTTAAAATACATCAGTGTCATTTTTTTCTCCAGGTGCACACCAGTAATATATTTTTCTAAGGCCATTTTTATAAATTTGGATTATTCAGCCTAACTAAGGCCTAGTCCTGGCTTAATCTAAGCCTGGTTTGTGAAACTGGGCCTATATGTTGCAAAAGTGCTGTTAAAACAACTATTAAAAAGTCAAACCACTAATAGAAACAGAAAAATAGTAATTAACTGAAATATTTGATATAAAATTTCCTTTTTTTTTTCTTCCTCCAGGATGAGACCGTGTCCTGTTTCCGAGATATACACCCTGGAGCTCCTCATCACTATCTGGTTGTGCCAAGTAAACATGTTGGCAATTGTAAATCTCTCAACAAAGAGCACGTACCGTTAGGTAAACACACTGTGAGTGATTATAGACTGCTGTAAATGTTTAGATGTTTCGGACAGTAGCTACTCTGGAGCCTTACCACAGTAACAATCTGAAGTAATGAGTGAGTTTTAACATGTACAAGCCATCACAATTGCCAGCTTAAGTATGCACAACATCTTAGATATAAATAACACCAATATGTTTGTGGTTTTCAGTGGAGAAGATGCTGGAAACAGGGAAAAACATACTTGAGAAGAACAATGTGACTGATTTAAGTGATGTTAGGTAATGGAACACATCTGGTACTTGCACTACAATCAAGTTCATATTTATAGCTTGTGAATTGTTTATTTACGTGTCTGTTGTAATTTCTAGGTTTGGCTTCCATTGGCCTCCATTCTGCTCCGTCACACATCTACATCTTCATGTTCTGGCGCCCGTCAGTCAGATGGGCTTCATGTCACGTTTGATCTACAGGTTAAACTCGTATTGGTTTGTTACGGTAAGCAATTAAATAAAAATATTCAACAATATAACCCACCATACTCTTTAAAAGCACAAAGAATTTACATCCACTAAAACTAATAATTAGTCTAGGCCCACATGGAATCTGTGCCCGCAGAAATATGCAGATTTCCACAAATTTCACATTCACATACACATAAATAAATGTATTTACTTATGTAAATGTGTGTAAATATATTAATTATATTATATTATATAAATATTGTTATTTATATATATATATATATATATATATATATATATATATATATATATATATATATATATATATATATATATATATAATAAAACAAATATAGTAAAACAAATAAGACTTTCTCCAGAAGAAAAACTATTATCAAATATACTATGAAAATTTCCTTGCTCTGTTATACATCATTTGGGAATATGTATGTATGGAGGACCAGGAGTGTCGGTTAGAAATAAAATGAAGAATCAAATTATCAATTTAATAATTGAAGCATAAAAATGTATATAAATAAATCACAATTTTAATAAAGTTGATTGGTTGCTCCCACGTGTGTGCTGTCCAAAGCCATTTTTTAACTAAATTTATTTTTCAACTCGAGAAATGCATGTTGCAAAAGGAAAAGAACTGCAAGTGTCAAAGCGCAAGTGGCTAAGAGAGAGAAAAGCATTTGTCAAATGCCTTTTTAAAAAGCTATTTAAATGCATTTTAAATGATTTATTAATACTTTTTTATTGTTTAATTAATCAGTGTTTTAAAACATGAATTAAACATATTATAAAATGTTTTATTTATTTATACTTTTAAAAGTTATTTTTAAATGCATAGTTTATTGCTTAATTAAATGACATTTAAAATCACAATTTAAATAAGCACATTTAAATATGTCCATTTATTTGTCCATTAATTGTGCACCAATAAATGGTCATTTATTTACACACATTTGTATGATTCAATTATTAAATTGATAATTTGGTTCTTTGTTTTATTTCAAACCGGCAATCCTTGTCCTCCATATATATAAATGTTGTAAAATAATAATGTTTTTAGTGGCTGTATTATACGAGAGAGCTACTGTAATTTTGTTTACCAAACAAGTACTTTAATAATGGATTTTTAATTATAAACATTTATTTAATTATTTATTATTAATATATTTTTTTAATTGTGTGTTTTTTTAAGTATCTGTGTGTATATATAAGTACCTGGTGAAGACACTGGCCTTTACAGACTGTTGTGCATACATTTAGTTTATTATAGCTTTAAAAACTTTATTGAAAAAAAACTGCATGTATACAACTAGAGTTTGCTTGTTTCGAAAAACAAAACTAAAATTGATGTTTAGTGTTTCAGCTCCTACACTTTTAAAATCATTCAACATAAATCCACAGATTTAATTTATTTAATTTTTATTTTTTACTAAATTCTGCACACAAATAGCTAAAAATTCTGTTTGCCTAATAATTACTTTCCCTCGGAGCAGGTTATTGATGCATTAACAAACAAAATGTTTTTTTGGAGCATAGCAAAACGTGTCCATTTATTACGCCTGTTGAATGAGACCTTTTGTCTTGTAATTGGAACAAGCAAATCGTATTAGATTAGAATGGACAAGCTACTGTGGAAGAGGAATGAAAACCTTTTTTGTTTTTGAGAGCACAGGCAGATTACTGATGCTCCTGGAGTGGAAAAATCTTGCAGTCTTAGAAATTACAACAATATACAGCTTTTTTGTTTTTATTTTATATCATTTTTGATTTCTAATTGTTTTGAAGTATGCAAATACAATTGAAAACATATTTATTAGCCCTTCTGTGAAATTCTGTATTTCCCAAGTAATGTTTAAAAGAGCAATGACATTTTCACAGTATTTCCTAAAATATTTTTTTCTTCTGAAGTCAGTCAAATCCATTTTAGTTTGTCTGGAATAAAAGCAGTTTTAAATGTTTTTAAGAACTATTTTTAAGGTCAATATTATTGCCATCCCTCATTTTATTTTGATTGGCTACAGAACAAACCACTGACTTGCCTAGTTAACAACCTAATTAACCAAGTTAATTCTTTCAATTACACTATAGTAACTAGAAAAACACAAACGAATTGAGTTATTATAAATTACTAGTTATTAAAACTTGTATTAAAATGTGTTGTAAAAATCTCTCTGTGACAGTAGAGCTAAAAATGTTGTATTTAGCTGTTTGTTGAACGACTGTCAGGGTTCCCACGGGTCATGGAATTTATGGAGTATCATGAAATTTTAAGAGGTCTATTCCAGACATTGAAAAGTCAGTAAATTTTATATACAGTGGGGGAAATGTGTATTGAACACGTCATAGTTTTTCTAAGAAAACATTTTTCTAAAGGTGCTGTTGACTGGAAATTCACTGGATGTTGGTAACAACCAAAGAAATCCATATGTGCAAAGAAAACAAAACGAATTAGTTTACAAATTAAGTTATGCATAGTAAAGTGAAATGACACAGGAAAAAAGTATTGAACACATGATGAAAGGGAGATGTAGAAAAGCAGTGAAAGTCCAGACAGCAGTTGAAATCTCTCAGTAGGTATTCAGCAACCCTCTGCCCTTCGTCATTGTAAATGAATATTAGCTGTTTCAGTCCAACATCTAAATTAGCAGGATTATGAAGATGAAATCAGAGTGGACATTATTGCAAAACACAGCCAAGAAAACTCTTAATTGTTTTTAGAGACAGAAAATCAAGCTGTAGAATGGCCAATCAGTTCATCAGACTTTTTTCAAGATCTGAGGTAAATTATACATTGCTGTTCTCATAGTGGCAAAGTCATGCAAAATGATATTCAAGCTAAAGCCTGTTTAATCTCAATTATCATAGATAGGTCCATAGGTAGTACATGCAGAAATCCCATCATTGAGTCTATTTAATAACTGTGTAAATGTTTGTCAATTTATATTTATTAAATGTTTTAATTAATTTCAGAAATATTATTGACTAAAATGAAAATTTATTTACAGTAGAGTTTGTAAGTAATATTTTCTGTCTATTAGTAGATATATTATATGAGACTTGCTTTGTTTAACAAATAAGTGAATCTAATTGGATGTAGATTGTAAACAATAAATAAAAGCTAAAAAGATATTATTTTTTATTTAATATAATAAGTTTTTAGTTACGGTACTTCCAAAACCATTCCTCATAAATGCGTCTATTTATTTATGTATTTTTTTTTTCCAACAAAATTCTGCACAGAAATAGCAAAAAATGTCCGCAGATTCTGTCTGTCACTATAGATCATGGAAAATCAGCTTTTTAGTCAGTAAAAAGTCAGGGAATTTGATATTTGGCTTAGTGTGGGAATCCTGACCTGTGTCTGTGCACACTTAAAGACTACTTTGGTCTTAAAATGTCTGAAATCTCAAAAACAAAATTTTAAGTCATATCATTTTAAACAGTCGGGCCAACACCCATCCAATCACCTCAATAGAATTTTTAACAAAAGCACAAGTTTTAGCTCTATTTACCAATATGATATTTAATTACCTTCCTTACATTAACATTTGTTTAATAGCTCTCCATATGTTTATTGAAAGCTGGTGAGCACAATGGCCTTTACAGACTGTTGTGCATACCTTTAGTTTATTATAGCTTCCAAAACTTGTCAATTTAAAAAGAAAAGTTATGTTGAAAACAGTGTATGTATACAGCTAGAGCTTGCTTGTTTTGACACATTATTTAAAATATATTTAAGAAATCATTAAAATTGCTTCTTTTTTTTCCTTTGATGAGGCAAGTAAAACTGGACCAGAAAAAAATCCTTAGTGTTTAGCCCTGTGTAAGTCTGAAATTTCATTCATAATGGTCTTCAAAATGTCTTAAATTTTACTTTTGCATTTATGCTAATGTACATTTAACAAACTAAGTATATTTGGGCTCCAGAGTAATTTGCTCAATCATTTTCTTTTCTGTCGGTTACAAAAATCGTACACGTATAGTCTTAGATAGCAGAAATTGCACAGTACGTGGACTCTAGAGTGTAAATAGAAAAAAGTGAAGTATACTATTGTCTAATCTCTTGTCTGTCTTCATTTTTCAGGCAGACCAGTTACTCCAAAGACTGAACTCTATGAGCTAAATGTAACTCAAACTCACTATGCACTAATGTAGTGTATAGAAATTCCAAATACACTAAAGATTGAGATGCCCAGAGCCATGTTACTAATAACAACCGTCCAATCTGTTTGTGATGACAAAAGGTCACAGTTGAGTGCCTCTGGGTTATAATACTCATTAATGCTGCGTTCATTGTTAGTTATATCATCGGCCAGACGGGCTAATCAAATTTGCAGCTACTTTTGAATTGCTTATGAACAAAAAAGGCATGCTGAATAGTAATGACACTGATAATTTTGACAGAATCATTAATCTTTTATGGTGAACAGTTGGGCTTCAGTTTTACTAAGATGATATTTAAGGATGCGTAGCAGCGAGAAAGACTTTTTAAATATGAATGAGGTAAAAATGGTAATTAATCTCAATAATTGGCTTTGGCCTTTCACCTCACATCAATAGGCCAAATTCATTGTTCAGTGATTCAGTGTTTTTGTTACTCTAATATACAATCCACTTTGTTTGCCTTTATTTAAAGACTAATGAAATGTTAAGCTCTGTTTAGATCTCAATGTACTGTATTGGCTTAAAGGGTTAGTTCACTCAAAGATTTTAACTGTCATCATTTACTCACCCTTTACTTGTCACACACCTGTTTAGGTTTGTTTTTTTTCTGCTGAACACAAAAGAAGATGTTTTAAAGAATGCTGAAAACCTGTAGCCATTGACTTCTATAGTAATGTTTTTCCTGCTGTCAAAAGCTATATTTCCATCCACCTATTTTTACGTGCATTTTGGATGGAAATGCCAAGATGCGCATAAATTTTGAAAATGTGCATTAAAAACATGAGCATAATTGAGTAGGATAAATGTTTTATGGAAACACTTTTACCGAACAAATTCCAGTATGCGCACTTAAAAAGGTCATGTGATTTTGTTATAAGACATCATGTGATGATAAAAATGTGTGTGAATGGACAAACCAGCAGGCTGAGCACATTGTAAAACATCTGACATTTTGTTTTGGTCATTCTAAAATGCCTAAACTATTTCGGTATTAGTGTTATTAAGCTATTATTTAAGAGGTGCAAGTCATTTATTAAATAAAGAAAAGATTCACGCAGCTTCCCCTACTGGATCAAATTCTGTTTTTAATCTTGATATTTGGGGCCAGTTAATCAGGAAGTGACGATTTGGTTCTTTTTGACTCATTGGATGGAAACGCTGCATTATTTGCACGTGTTTTATGTGACATTGCTGTTTTGCACATAAAGTTAATTCGCATCTTTGGATGGAAACATAGATAATGGTTACAGCTTTTACAAATTCTTCAAATATCTTCTTTTGTGTTCAAAAGATGAAAAAGACTTGTGAATGTTGAGGGTGAGTAAATTGTGTGTACATTATTATGTGTTAGAACTAACCCTTTAAAGTCTGGATGCCTCAGATGTATTAAATTATTGAAAATGTAAGGTTTTAATTGCACTATATGACATGCACAACATGTAAACAAAATAAATAATAACCTGCAGGTGTGCTGTCCTCTTTTTTTTTAATGGTTTTTGTGCATCAAAACTGACACCTGTTTATTACTATACCTAAAAATGCCTTAACAATGTGGATCAGAATGATTATGGAGAAATAAACTCACCGACCACTTTATTAGGTACACCTGTCCAACTGCTTGTTAGTGCAAATTTCTAATCAGCCAAACACAAGGCAGCAACTCAATGCATTTAGTTGTGTTGACGTGGTCAAGACAATCTGCTGTAGTTCAAACCGAGTATTAGAATGAGGAAGAAATGTTATTTAAGTTACTTTGAATGTGTCATGGTTGTTGGTGCCAGACAGGCTGGTCTGAGTATTTCAGAAGCTGCTGATATACTGGGATGTTCACGCACAACCATCTCTAGGGTTTACAGAGAAGGGTCCAAAAAAGAAGAAATATCCAGTGGGCGATTGTTCTGTGGGTGCAAATGCCTTATGTCAGAGGAGAATGGCCAGACTGTTTCCAGCTGTTAGAAAGGCAACAGAAACTCAAATAACCACTGAGGTATGCAGAAGAGCATCTCTGAATGCATAACATATCGAACCTTGAAACAGATGGGCTACAGCAGCAGAAGACCACACCGGGTGCAACTCCTGCCAGCTAAGAACAGGAAACTCAGGCTACAATTTGCACAGGCTCAACAAAATTGCACAATAGAAGAATGGAAAAGCGTTGCCTGGTCTGATGAGTCTCTGTTTCTGCTGCAACATTCGGATGGTAAGTTCAGAATATGGCGTCAACAACATGGAAGCATGGATCCATCCTGCCTTGTATCAACGATTCAGGCTGGTGGTGGTGGTCTGATGTGTGGGGGATATTTTCTTGGCACACTTTGGGCTTATTAGTACCAATTGAGCATTGTGTCAATGCCACAGCCTACATGAGTATTGTTGCTGACTTTTTTATTGTCTCCTACAGGTTTATGCACGTTGAGAGTGAATTGTATCACAGTTCAATGTGCACACTTATTCAGAAATAAGTCATTTGAAACGGTATAAATCTCTGAAAATATTCATATTGATTGGTCTGTTTTCCTTTTAGCAACATTGGCTAACTGTGTGGTTGACCAATAAAAGACAAGAGTCATATTTGACTGTTTCCCTACTCTTTTTAAACAGAAACATCACTGTCTAAATGAGAATATAACATTTGAAAAAGTTAAAATCTCATTAGTAACGTTTTCTTTGGCCAACAAAACTAACTCCAAACACACATTCAAGTAAAATGGATTTCTATAAAGCATCTTCGATAAGAAAGGCCAATTCCTTCCAAGGATGATAAAAATATTAATAAGGGTAAAAATATTTTAATATAAATCTCTAAACGTGTTATGATTATCAAGAAAAGTACATTCTTAATATAGAGGTATAGAAGAGTCCACTGCTGAGAAAAAACAACATTGCTGGAAACTCTTTCAAAAAGTTTTAATAAAACTAAAAGCTGATCAGAATATAAACGTTTAAAGCAGCAGATGACAAAAAAACTGCAGCACATGAATATAAGAAACAATGCTATCGTCTATCAGATGCTAATGTAGCTCTCATTCTTGCTATGAATGGGTCTTAAAGGGATAATTCACCCAAAAAGAAATTCAGTCAGCATTTACTCATGTTTGTGATGCTGTATTGCTATTTATTTATATATAAAAAACTAAACAAAAAAAACCCCCTGAAATTTAATGCATTATTCAACAAAAAATCCTGACCTTGACCATTGGTTTCTGTGCACAGCTGCATGTTTATGACCTTCGGTATAGACATTTTCACACCACTTATTCCTGGGTTTTAAACAATGCTTTTAACCTTGGGTCAAGGAACTTTTCATAATGTTTAATTTAAAAGTGGAGTTATACAACTTTGCCCTGGAGGAGAGATAGCACCAATTTTGCTTTGTTAACCCCACTCTGTGGTGCCAAATGTGTGCAATGTGAAATAATGTGTTGTTACAATGTTATGGCTAGATAATTATGACACAAAAACAGCATGTGTCGTATAAATACACATGAATCAGATTAAAGAAAGGACCCTTTATATTATCACATTTATAATGCTTGTCTATTCAGGAAAAAAAATGCTAATGTTGGGTTAATAAATATGCAGTAGAAAAGTTTATTAATTATTATTAATACCCTTATTAATACCCAGCTTTTTTTATATTAATGTTGCAAAATAACAAAAATCTTTGCCTGGGGTTTAGAACTATTAACTATGTTAAGTGTGAAAATCACTTGATATAGTGGCACTTCATTGCTATTGTCAAACCTACAAAAGTTATACGAAATATAAATGAATAGAAAGGAGACATGAAATACAAAGTCCCATCCAGCATCTATGCAATTTGTTAATAAAAATACATAAATTGGAACTGAGGAGAATTATGTATGGATTGCATTTTGTGCTGTGTCTTTATTAATCTTGATTTTTCATGTGTGCCCTGTGTCTAGATATTTTAAAGTGAACTGCTGCATTAATAGCCTTATGAACACAAAGTCATGCACAGATATCAACAGTTAAGGTCAGGAATTTTGACTAATAGTTCAGCTAAAAATGAAAATCACTCCATAATTTACTCTCCCTCAAGCTATACTTGGTGTATATGAATTTCTTCTGTCAGAAAAACACAGTCGGAGTAGTTTTAAAATTTATCCTCAGTTCCATGCTGTATAAGTGTTGGAAAGTGGCCCATTTTTTGATGCTTTGGGGGGAAAAAAAAACATTAATCCATCATAAAACTAACCCATACAAAGCCAGGAGGGTAACGCATGTCTTATAAAGTGGACGGATGTGTTTTTGTTATTAATAAATAAAATAAATTATGTCAATTTTAACATCTATGTAACAAAATTGTTTTGTATGGTTTTGTTTCTATCGCCTATACATAATACATTTATATTATACACACACATATAGCCTATTATGCCAAAACAGACTTTTATTTTCGATGTGATTAATCACGATTAATCTTTGCCCAGCACTATGATTATTTTAAACTATTAACTTAAATCACTGACTTCTGGTGGCTGCTCAATGCGCAGTCTCAACATTTTGGCTGACCTCTTGATGTGATGCATTCGTACAGAAGCCCCAGTAAGAGTAGATGAACAAGGATAACTAAATGCCAGTTACTAATCGAAAGAGAAAATGAGAAAAATATGAGTAAAAATGTACAGTAAGAGAAAAAGAGTTTATTTTTTGCACAGCAGGAGTAAATCATCATTAATGCTTCATATAGTGTGTCAGCCAAGAGGTTGTCAATAATGGGCATTGTCAATGATCTAAGTTCACAACTTAAAAATGAGAAATATTTTTGTTACAAAAACACATTGATCTGCTTCATAACATGTTAACCCTCTGGCGGTCTATGGGTTTGTTTTTGAAAGCTTCAAAAAAGGGCCACTACCCAACACCATTTTGCAGCATGTAAGAGAAGATAAATTTTAAAAGTACAATCCAAGTTTTTACTTTGAACTACTATTTAAAATGAGCTGAAACAACACAATTCTTAAGTTTTTTTTGGGACAACTTAATTGTTTTATGTTCAATCAACTTAAAATTGTATAAACCATTAAGCTAAATTGAACAATTTGGTTTGAGACAATATGAAGAGATTGTGTGGAACCCAGCATTTACAGTGTACTCCGACTGTGTTTGTCTGACAGAAGAAAGTCATAAACACTGAGGACGGCTTGAGGGTAAAGAAATTATGGGGTTATTTAAATGTTTTGTAAAACTATTCCTTTAAATTTAGAGTTGTTGTTCACCAAGCCTCATCATAAAAACCTCAAAAAAAAAAAAAAACGTAATAAACTGGACATATTGCACAGGACCATTCTGTAACACATTAATTTGGCCCTTTTTTAAATCTATATTCATTCATTCATTCATTATCTATTCGGCTTAGTCCCTTTATTAATCTGGGGTCGCCACAGTGGAATGAATCGCCAACTTATCCAGCATATGTTTTATGCAGCGGATGCCCTTCCAGCTGCAACCCATCACTGGGAAACATCCATACACACTCATATACACACACACTACGGACAATTTAGCCTACCCACTTCACCTATAACTCATGTCTTCAGAGTTGTGGGGGAAACCGGAGCATCCGGAGGAAACCCACGCGATCACAGGAAGAACATGCAAACTCCACACAGAAATGCTAACTGGCCCAGCCGAGGCTCGAACCAGTGACCTTCTTGCTGTGAGGCGACAGCACTGCCTACTGCGCCACCGCATTGCCCTAAAGCTAGATGCTGATTGCAAAAAAAGTATTTTAAAAATGCATAAAGAAATCTAAGTGAAGTTTATTTATAAACTAATTTCGAGAGGATCACGTGCTTATGATGGAACACAGCTGGTCATACATTAGCCAATTCATGATTCAACAATCAGACGATTCACTATAAATACCGTAAGGTCCATATCACAGCCATCTTCATTTTGAAGAATCCCCCTTCCACCTCTACTCCTCCTCCTTTCCTAGATGGGTGGCATGGTGGCCCAGTGGTTAGCACTGTTGCCTCACAGCAACAAACCAGCCGTATAGTTCTCCCTATGCTCACGTGGGTTTCCCCCGTTTTCCTCCCACCGTCCAAAAACATGCAACTTAAGTGAATTGACCAATTCAGATCTGCATCAAAGACGTGCTCCTACTAAGTAGTTATCTCTTAAGAGCAATCACTATCTGTTCATTAGCTACTACAGTGGGGGAGTTTCAAGATCTACCTGAGCTCAAACTCCCCTCTTGCCCTGCAACGGGTAGGAGCCCCGGGTTCTAGGATGTTATGAGCTCCAGGCTCTCTCTCAGAACAGCATGCCAAACACGCTTTATAATCTATCATCAGCTAAGTGTGAACTCTTGAAACAGCATTTATTTTTGTTAAACTAGTCCTATTGTGGTGCAAAAACAGCATTTTAAAACAATGCTACATTGTAAAAAAAAATCAGTAAATTAGCAGTTTTCCATATTTTGTGATTCATCATGTTTTTATTTCCCCCTTTATTTATGCTTTTGAATTGCATTATGAGACCTTGATCTCTCTTACAACAACTTTTAACTTTGAAAAGTGACTTTTATTAACAATTTATTAGTTTAAAGTTATACTGTCTGGGGTGGCGTAGTACAGTATATTACGATATAATAAATTAAGTCTGCCTCGACCCAGCCTCCACTCTCAGTGGTGTATTGATGCTCATTTGCCAAAAGGACTGAACTATGAGAAGTCAACAGTTTGTTGTCTCTGCATTGTTTGAGATGACTACATCTTGAGCAAATAGTAACAATTGTAGAATGGGAACAGAGAACCATCTCAAACAAGGGGTGATATAACTGCATTAACATACAGAGATAGAGAGAACAGCTGTGTCAACAGCCAAGGAGCAACTTCATTAACATCTAAAGGCAAGTCTAAAGCCAACATCTAAAACAGTGAGTTTAGGAATGTTCAGGGTTCATTCTGATGAAACCAGGGTACTGCCGTGTAGTTTGAGACTGCTATGCTCAATAAACATCTTCAATGAGATCTTTTACGTCCTCATTTTTTTCTTACAATGGTACAAATATCTTGTAACAAACTGCCAGTACATTTTCTGTTATTCTACAGATTTATTTCTCTATATGTTGTTTATTATATAATATATTATTTTAAACTTCTAAAATGCCAATAAAAGTCACTTAGCTAAACTGCAGAGTTGAATTTTCAACATCAAAAGTGGACAGAGCAGAGATCAACATCACATATTGCAATTCACAACCATAAATGAGCAGAAAACACTTGCGAAAATATGGAAACTGTTCATTAACAAATATTGTTTACAGTGTAAGGTGATTAAATAATGCCTTCATTTTCTTTTCATGTGTGAACTCTCCTTTTAATAGTGACTTTGAAGCAAGCACATGGTGTCCATCTCCGCTGTAAATCACTGTATCAGTGTGATGATCACTCCATCATCTCTGCCCTGCCACAGCATTTCTCCGTCAAAGTGTACCAGGCCTTGTTTGCGTGCACGCAGCAGAACTCCCACTAGTTTATTAGAGATGTTGACATATCTCTCGAAGAGAGTCCCGAACCGCACAGCCGTCCTGCCATCGTCTCCGCTCTGCCCAATCTCCCTAATGACCTGGCAGAGCTCAGTGACCTCTCTGTTCATGAGGAAATGGGCATCTTTCCCTCTCTGCTCGGTTTTGGAGCCCTCTAAAGGCCTGCCGTATCCCTCCTGTCCTCGTTGGATCTGTGGAGGAGTCACCATGCCGTTGCTAAAGGGATTTTTTTTCTGATTCTCGCAGTGCTCATTGGACCATTTCTGCCAGTTCTGTGTCAGACCTTTGACAGATACGGAGCAGGTCTCGTCAATGTTTTCCTGGCACGGCGCAGGTGCTTCATCCGCCTCCATGGTAACCTTTGCCTCAGAGGATGGGTCTAGGTTTCAGCATGCTTCACTGTTGGCACAACATGGGCTGCGAGTCAGAAGATTGCATGTCGAGCAGGTTTTAAATAACTTAAAGCCTCACAAAGTCTACAAGAAAGAGTGACCCAATGTAATCAATACTAGTCTGTCTTGCTAAATTATGTCATATAGATATAGGGTGTGTGTGTGTGTGTGTGTGTGTGTAGAGAGAGAGAGAGGTACTGACATTTAAATTGGGAATGGAACCACACAAGTTTACATTAAATAACAACCGAACAAATAAATTCAAATATCGCATGGCAAATAACTAAAATGTTTTCTGAAGCACCAAAATTCTCTGTGTGTGTGTGTGTATATATATATATATATATATATATATATATATATATATACACTACCGGTCAAAAGTTTGGGGTCAGACTTAACTGCTTTCTTATTAAATGTAGTTTCAAATGAAATGATAACACCAGTCATTATTGCTTTTATTATGATTACCATTATTATTAAAAATAATAATAATAATAATGTATATTAGAGTGATTTCTGAAGGATCATGTGACTCTGAAAACTGGAGTAATGAAGCTGAAAATTCATCTTTAAAATCACTGGAATCAATTATTAAATTAAATGATAAGCTACTGTTGTACCGTTATTTTATATTGCAATAACATTTGACAATTTGTACTGTATTTTTGATTAAATAAATGCAGCCTTGGTGAGCAGGACAAGCTTGTATATATATAGGACAAGCATATATATATATATATATATATATATATATATATATATATATATATATATATATATATATATATATATATATATATAATATTTTATAATAATATTATATTATATATAGTAATATTATAATAATAATACCAGAAATATTGAAAAAATATTTATGTAATAAAAATAACCTAAATTGTAATATAAAAAATAAAAGCTAAATATAAATATTAAAATAAAAAAAATGTTTAGCTAATCATAAATGAAAAGAAATATTAAGCATGTAAATAATAAAAACTAGGTTAGGGGAAATTAATGGAAAAATGTATTTGTAAATACTGTATTTATCGTTTCAGAGTGTTTTAGTCATTTGACCTGTTAAATGGCTTGCTATATGATAAATATCAGGGAATATTTATTGCCATTTAACCATTTGACAGACACTTTCATCCAAAGAAAAAACTTACAAATGAGGACAATAGAATTAATCGAAGCTATAAAAGAACATATATAAATTACATAAATTCAAATTTTATATAATAATAAATTCCCAGTTAGTCGATTATATATAATTTTATACATTCAAATGCTCCTTTTTCTGTTAAATTCAATATATGTTATTGCTGTGTTCGTTACACCTAAAAATAAATACACTTTTTAAAGAATTGAAACAATCACATATTCATATTGATTTTATATAGCATGTATTAGTATACTGAAACTGCACATACCACAACTGCATTTTCTTTTCATTTTGGCTCCTTTTAATCATATTTGCTTAAATGTGAATTACAGTTCTTCAACTTGTATAGAAAACTTTATTTATATTAATAACTATTTATATATTTATAAGAATTTACTATCAGAACGAATCGTCAATCGACCCTGTGTTTACAGGGTCGATAAAATACAGCACAATAAAATACCTACATTATAGACCTTTCAACAATACGGCGTCGAATTTGATACAGAAATGCATATTAAATTTATTATAGACACTTTAAGACCGCTCATTTACGTATTCAGCTTTACAAAGATGTATTTGACATGGAGATGCATACGCTACAACGTATTTTAAAGCACCTACTATAATAAAACCTTACCGCCCTTGTTTGGCTTCATAAAGATGCTCGTCAAGCTGTAACGGCGATGAAAGTGGATACATTACAAGTTGTGCAGAGGATACTTTTCTGACCTCCGGTGAGAGTGATTGACGGATGAACTAACCAATGAGAGCACGAGATTCGTTTCACCGTTCGAGATGATGAGCCAAAGACAGGCGCAGATTTTAGTCCCTTAAGAAGTTAATGAGCGGATAAACGAGATTAAAAGAGACCAAGTGACACCTAATATTTTTCAATATCAATAAATGCTGTGTATTTATTATAAAAAGTAATCATTAGTTATTAATGAGCAACTATTCTGACCACATTTATTTCATCTTACTCATGGTGACTTGATGAAAAACATGCACTGATAGTTGCAAACATTTAATCGGTTTAGGAGATTGTCGTTTAGAGGATTTGGGTACGGGGACGCCAAATAGGAACTGTTGTTACACGCACAATAAACTTGTCGGATGATGTTGAATGTTGCACACCAACATGGCGCTTCACTGTGGTCGGGCGTGTAGGCAATATTTACTTCATCTGGCGCACGATAACGTCGATTTTAGATTAGCGGTAAAAACTTTAAACCTTTCATTAGACTCAAACTTTAAAGTAAAAATTCGTATTTAATGATTCGAGCTGTCAGTACGGAGTTTTTGACTGTACGGCTGAATGTTGTTGATTTGCTTAGCTGAAGTATTTTATGTTTATTAGTGCACATTAATAAACAGCTGTCTGAATTATTAAATTGTTGTTACAGGAAATAAAAGCATTGCTCTCTCTAAGGGACCGGCCATTTGAGACACCAGAAACATTCAATGAAAAGGTAGTGTCGAAATTGTTTGTTTTGTTTTTTTTTCCATTTGACGTACAGTAAGGAATTGTTATGAATTATTTAACTTCTTACAGTTTTGACTTTTTTTTCCTTCTTCATAAGTCTCCCTTCTGGCATCTAAATGGCTTGTCAGAAGACGACATTCGGAGTGTCATGTCCAGAACGGTTTGTGGAAAGTAGGTTGTAATATTTTATCACATATTTTAATTGAGGTAAAGTAAGTTTTATATTCGCACATTTGGGCTTTCTCCTTAATAATATCACACACACACACACACACACATACATATACATATACATATACATATATATATATATATATATATATATATATATATATATATATATATATATATACATATATATATATTTCACAATTCTAAACAGGGAAATCAAAGTAGCAGCCAATGACTATCAAGTATATTTTTCAGTCAATTAAATAGTGCTAATGTTGTTTTGAAGTCATACTTGCATGCGATTTCTGACCGAATTTTCAAAATAGTGTCACAGGTTGTCACTTAAAAAACAATAACAAACGATTGTGTGAATATAAAGCCAACTTCAACTCAATCATATTTTATTATGTACAATATTGGAAATGGCGTCAAATATTCACATTTTTCAATTACATCATAAATTACTTTGCATATTCTGATTCCATGGCCCTTAACCAATCAAGAAATGCATATATTTGAATATACTCAATGATTGGCCAAAATCTGTATAATTTGTCAATTAATTTCTTAAATGTTGTATGTGTTATAAAACAAGTTGGTAAAAGCCAACAACACTGTTGGTAAAGGTAAATTTGGTTTTATATATGCACATTCTAATTTTCTTTTTAATAACATCATTTCTGAAAGTATTCTTTGCAAATTCTGAATAGGAAAATCATATTAGCAGCCAATCACTGTACATTATTGTTTACATTAAATCAAATAGTGCTGATGTTCTTTTGAAGTCATACTCGCATGCGATTTCAGACCGAATATTTAAAGTATATTTGGTACACAATAAGGGTACATTTACAATGAGCTAATGTGTGAATATAAAACCAAATTTACCTCATTGTTTGTCATCATTAGTAACCTGTCATATATACAAAAGTTCCATGTAATGCATGTTATGTAATAATATTACTTTTCTAAGTAGTTTTTAAAAATAAGTACTAATATTTGAGTTTTAAAAAAAATGTAATGCAAGTTACTTTTTAGGTTAATTAATTAACTTTGAATTTAAATTTAAGTAGTCACAAAGAATTACGCAGTCATTGAGTGAATGTATTAATTGTTTTGAACACATTGAAGAAAAGGAAAAGGGGGTTGTCTCAATGAACAGCGATTTTTACTTATGGCAAATAGTACAATTGGCAAACACATTGCTTTAAACGTTCACTAATCTGTATATAGGGCATGTATCGCTCTGGGGTCAGGAAGTTCTCAGATAACATTGTCCTAAAATAAATATTTTTGATGTGTTTTTTTTAAGGTAAATGTAGGTGTAGGTTATACAGTGTGTTGTTAATTACAGAACTCCTCTATTAAAAAAAGAAGAAGAAAAAAAAACTTATGGAAGAGATCAAGCCTCAGCCAGGTCAGAAAAAGTAATGCAAAAATTACTCAAAAGTAATGTAACGCATTACTTATCATTAAAAGTAACAAAGTAACTTGATATTGTAATGCATTACTTAAAAAAAAGTAACTTTCCCCAAACACTGGACCAAAATTAAATGTATTAATTAACATGAAGAGTATTAATCTTAGTTACATTCATTTTAACATTTGCAAATCAAATGTTTGTTTCAAATGTAGTAGTATTTTTTATTGAACAGAGCTAACATGAAATGCAATAAATAGCCATGCCTATTAACTAACATTAATAAACTCTGTCATGATTTTTTTTTCATTTGAAGTTAGTTATTATTTTTTCACCTTATTGTAAATTGCTTCCATTTACAATAATAATAATTTTTTAACATTTCTTACTGTAACTGCAGAAGTCAACATGATCTCACAATTGTTACTTATCTATAAATAATTAAATATAAATGACAAAAAATTTTTTTTTACAATTATATTAGCTTATGCAATTATTTTTAAGTGTTTACTAATGCATTGCAGAAGTAGGATATAGCATGCATTATAAGTAAACAGCTGTAGTATATTAATACTTAAATTAACTATAGACCATTTTGCGTGATGTAAATGATTAAACAGTGGTCCTAACATATTTCCTGTTGTACATATTTAATTTCCTTAGCTTCTGAGAATCCCAAAAGATCTACATATTGATAAATAATGTTATGGTCGCTGTTATAATGCTAAGTTATGATTGAATTGCCTCTTGTTATAATTATGCAATAGTTTGACAACAAACAGGAAATGTTCATGAGCCAGTGACATCACTACATTGAAATGGTCCATAACAGTTAATGAAGAGTTTGATTTATGTGTTGCTTAATATTCATTTCAAGGTCTGCTTTTGAACTTTGGGGTCATGGGAAGACGACAGATGAGCTTCGGAGGTCGTTATTGGAGTATCCATCAGAAAACATGGTTTGTTTAAGTTCTTCTCTTACAAAGTACAAATTGTATCTATCAATGAGCTGTCTTTTGTAACTCTTCACAGGCTCCATATCTGCAACAAAACTCAACCTATAAGATCAATGTCTACACTTTTAACAAAACATTAGAATTTAAGGACAGAATCAAAAAAATTGATGTAAGTATTTTTTTCTGTATTCTTTATATTTCACATTTATACATTTTTTGTGGTGTGCAATCAATAATTAATAATTTACAGTTTGAAATATTTAAATTTACACGCTACAAACTTTATTATGATGCTCCAATTTAGACACTCTGTTAGACAACTATAAGAAACTTTGCAAGTAGATAAAGTGTTATCTAAAATGTATTTTCTATTCATCTATTTATATATCAATCTATCTATTAATCTCAGGCTCTAGACTTCCTACCATTTGAAGGCACGGTCAACCTCAAGGATCCAGAACATATTTTCTGCTTGCTTGAGGATTATGGAACTGATCCTAATGATATTCCAGAGGAGCCTGTCTATGTGTACTTTGGGAGATGGGTGTGTAGCTCTTTCTATTTATTAATGGTTCCAATTTTTTATTTCTGTCTGTGCAATTATATTTCTATCTATTAGATTTGTATAATGATGTAAAATGCTTTATGTATTACTAGGCTTGGGCCGGTAAAAATTTCTGACGTTATGATAACCTTGGATACAAATATCACAGTATTGTGAATACTGCTCTAAAATTCATTCTTTTAAATATCTGGGTTAAAAAAACTGCTTTTTCCCCTTTGAACTCAATATATTTAATTTTAAGAAACATTTATAATATTTTGGAATAGTAAACATGTCAGGCTAAACAATTCTAATAAATCATTGACTTCTGCTCTCTTTATTAGTTTCAAAAACAGATTTCTTAACAAGTCATTAAAAAATCCCCTACATAAACCTTAGGAACAGTATAACAGAACATTTTAAAACCTTGACTTTTCTAAACCACGGTAAACCTTGAAACTGATTATTGTCCCATGCCTGTTTAATACTGAACGGTAGGTAATTTTCTTCATCTCTTAGATGTTAAAGTGCTGTTTTTTTATTATCTCAGATCGCAGACGGTCAGAGAGAGTTAATTCGCTCTTACAGTGTGAAGAAGAGACATTTCATTGGGAACACTAGTATGGACGCTGGCCTTTCTTTCATTATGGCTAATCATGCCAAAGTTAAAGCTAATGACTTGGTTTATGATCCTTTTGTTGGAACAGGTGAGTACATTTTTATTCATGTTAAAAATGCAGCCTTTTTTGTCTCTCAATGTAATTTTAGAGTATAATATCTGATTAAGTAAGCCATTTTACTATATAATAATCTATGTATGTAATATATAGATCTATATACACTCACCGGCCACTTTATAAGGTACACCTTACTAGTACTGGGTTAGACCCTTTATTGCCATCCAAACTGCCTTAATCCTTTGTGGCATAGATTCAACAAGGTACTAAAAATATTCTTCAGGGATTTTGGTCCATATTGACATTATAGCATAACCCAGTTGCTGCAGATTTGTGGGCTGCACATCCATGATACGAATCTCCCGTTCCACCACATCACAAAGGTGCTCTTTTGGATTGAGGTCTGGTAACTGTGGAGGCCATTTGAGTACAGTGAACTCATTATCATGTTCAAGAAACCTGCATATTATATTATAACATCTATTCTATTTTCTGAAGCCATTATTACAGTTTTCAATGTCAGATGATCCTTAAAAACCATTCTAATATACTGATTTTGTGCAAATTAAATGATGAAAATGGTTTAATATTGTGTTGGAAGATTTTCAGGACTTTTTTGATGACTACTTAAAATGTCTTTCATTATCAGTTTTGATTAATTGAATGAATCCTTGCACTAAAAAAAAACAACATGCATCTAAGAGTCTGTAGAAAATAAACTATATTACTGTTGAACAATAATTGTATTATTTTAGTTAATTCTCTAACCCCTGGCTACAGACATGGCTAAGACTAGTTCAAGACCAAAATGTAAGTCTTAGCTGTTTCAGCTGAAAGAAACTTCCACTGACTAAACTTAAAATATAAAAGTGCCTTTGTTTTTTAGTTTTTTTTCTAAAGAGGTGTAGTAATGTAATGTGTTTTTCTAAGGCTTAGTCCAGAAGTGCCCAAACTCGGTCCTGGAGTGCCAGTGTACTGCAGAGATTAGCTCCAACTTGCTTCAACACCCCTGCCAGGAAGTTTCTAGTATGCTAGTTGAGCTTGATTAGCCACTTCAGGTGTGTCTAATTGGGGTTAAACTCTCCGGGGTAGGGTTGCACCAGCTGATTGTAATTTCTATCTTAAACTGGACCGTAAACTCCACAGTAGGGGCTGTTTCTCAATTCCAAGAATGCAGAGAACGGACTTGCGTTCTTGTGGAGACCGGTCTTGCCAGGTGTCCTCGGAATAATGAACTCTGGAGACCACGAAAACACGCGTCCTTTGAGAAATGAGATGCTGCGTTCTTTCTGATGGCTTCACGTGTTTTTTAATGGAAAATTATTTAAACATTACAGCATTCATACAATGACTTATTGTTTTTCCGCTTTTCAAAATATATACTATGCATAAAAACATTATAAATATACGTTACACAATATATATAAAACAGATTTTAAAATGAATTTCAGAAAACAAACACCCTTAATGTGTTCATTCCTTTATTAAGATGTCTGTGGTAATGTTTACTTTAACTGTTTCATTTAGTGAAACTCCTGAGGTAAATGAGGGATATCTCTGAACTTTAATAATAAATCTATATAAAGTGCTGCGTTTCCCACCTCCAGTCGCAATGACTTCTGGGATTTCTAGAGCAAGATCGGTGCTCAAGTCTGCATCAGTGCATCCTCGATATCAAGAGCACATCTGGGAAGTTTCACGCGTCCTCTGTCCTAGCGGTCTCGAGTATTGGAACCGAACTTTGGCAGCTGATGATGACATTACACGAGGACGCAAAACTGCTGAAGAACGGTTGCACCAAATGTTTTTAAGGCAAACCTTAGTAACACTTTTTCCTGTGAAGGCGGTAAACAAAGTAATGTTATTTTAAATCGAAAAGAAGCTTATTTTGCTTGTTTTAAGGAAAAACTCACTCAATATTGACACATTATTTCTCAAAACGACAATATTTATTACGTATCTATAGGAATTTTTTGGACTAGAAACAAGACAACCAATAGTTAAGAAAAGCTTTTTTTGCGGTGTAGTATGTCGTAAGCTCTTCGTAAAGTCATGCGTAGTCTCATTAAATGACGTAATGTCCAATTAAAAGCATTTAAATGATTAAACTATTTTAAAATTCTGCATCTAATGCATCTATATATAACTCCTATAAAAATTCCTATAAAATATGAGTTACATTTGTATAGTACATTAAATTAAAGCCAGTCACTAATAACAGATGATGCATATACCTGCATTGTAAGCCGTGAATTCACGCGTAATAGACTTGAAGTTATTAAAACATTCAACTTGATTTTTTTTATACCCTACATAAGAAAGAGAAAAGAGCAGGAAGAAAAACTCAGTCATGAAGAATTTCTCATTGTAATTGATGGATACAATAAACACAAAACACTCATCGAAAGATAATTAAACTCTTCCTTCACAAACCGAAAAAAATGCGAGATTTGTGTGGAAATTAGGGCTGTTAGTAGAGGGAGATCGTTCTTTATTATGATCGCGAGCTCTTCACTGTAAACTAATCTCGCTGTCGTCTCTTTTCTATCATTATACATGGGGGGGAGGCTGCTGTAAATATTTAGTTGGAACATAACTTTATGTTTAACCTAAGTTCAGTGGTGCAACACAAAAATATTTAGTAGTGTGTAAGTTGCAACTTAATGTCCCTTTAAGACACAACTAGGCTACATTTGAACTTACACACTGTTGATGCAACCGGCCCCAGGACACTGGCCCTCCGAGACCGAGTTTTGGGCACCCTGGGCTTAATCTAACAGCGAATCCAGGCCTATGACAGGCATATTATTTGTAAGTTCCTCATCCAACATCTCAAATGCAGAATATTTTTGACAAATGATTCCATTTAGTCTTGCAGATTGTGTTTATTTGGCATGTTTTTAATCAGAACAGTTTAGGCGCTTCATTTCTGTCCAAATTGAAGCAGGTGTTTGTGTCTGTGCCTGATTCTGACTAAAATCACATCTGACAGTCTGTCTGCGTGATTGAGTACACAGTGTGTGCCATCGTCTTCTGTTTCTCATTCGCATTTAACAGGCTCCAGGAGCAGATCTCTATATAAGCTTTTGCGATGGTTCACAAGAATTCACACTTTTCAGTCTCAGTTGGCCCACATTTTCTCTTTCTTTTGACTTTGAAAGTACCACTTTCGAGTGTCATCAGTCAAATGAAGGATTGCTGGCTTTCTGAACAGCATGGGGCTTCATTTCTCTCGCAGACTCTGTCCTGAAGCTAGGCTCTCTGTGAGTTTGTAGCGTGCCATGATGCTGCCAGGCTTTATCATGCATCTGTTGTCACCACATGCACTGAGATCTGCAGGCCAGATGTGCCTGTTTAGTTGCTTTCTGGATTGCTGGAAATCCTTATTGGTCAAACTTTTAAAGTGTCTAACGATTATAAAGATTTACAGTCAAACGCAAGGGTTATCTGTAGAAATCATTTTATTAAAGGATGTGAAATAGTCTAATCTTTATTGTGTAAAGTTTGATGGACTTTTAGTTTTGGTGATACCATGTTAGAAAGAGAGTGTTACAAAGTGACCAAGGCATAAATAACCACAATATGCTTTCTTCTCAAGTATTTGGCTTTCATGGACAAGACTTTTGAGTAGCATTGTGAAGGTACAATATTCTGGAAATTGACAGATTTCTATTGTCCAGTTTGTCTTGATGTGGCTGAAAGGGTCTTTCATTGGGCCTTCATTTGGACAATGGGCTGTTGGAGGGTTTCAGTGACATTTGAAAGGCTCACCATTATGTGGATTCAGGGAAAACTGGAAAGTTAGGCTAACACTTATAAAAGCTTTGTCAGATAATAAACGAAAATACCACCAGGTTTCAGATGAACACCACCAACTGGGAGGAATCTGAAAGTGTTCTAAAATTTTAATCATTGTTCTTTTTCTGTGCCTCAGAATACAGTTATGTGAAAAAGTTAACACTCCCTATGCAATACAAAATCTTTCATATCAGGACATTAAAAAAGACCTTTGGCAGATCTTAAAATGGCCAGGTACTGCTAATCAAATGATCATCAGCAGAAGTTTTAGCAATTTGTTGGTCTGAAATCTTCAGGTGTGTGTGAACAAAGTGCCCGTCCCACAGATAAAACGTAGCTTTAGCCATGTTTACATCCACCTATTTTTATGCACTTTTTGGATATGTGCATAAAAAATGGTTGATGGAAACACCAAGATGCGGATAAACTTTGAAAATGTGCATAGAAAAAAAATGCATATAATTGAGTAGGATAAACTTTTTATTTTATAAAAAAAAAAAAGTGCATAAACTTTGCTGGAAACACTTTTATCGATCAAATTCCAGTATGCGCATTTAAAAAAGTCATGACATTTTGTTAAGATATAATGTGATGATTAAAATGTGTGTGAATGGACAAACCAGCTGGCTGAGCACATTGTAAAACATCTGAAATGTTGTTTTGGTCATTTTAAAACACCTTAACCATTTCAGTATTATTATATCATATATGTTATTATATCATTAATTTCCTCCATTATTGTCAAAAGTGTCTGTGCTCCGCATCTCACGTCTTCAAACGGCACCACGCATTCATTGCATGTCAGCATTTGTCTTCTGAGCTGCATGTCATTTATTAAATATAGAAAAGATTCACGCAGCTTCTCTTAACGCAGCAAATTTAGTTTTTACTTTTGATATTTGGTGCCAGTTAATCAAGAAGTGATGATTTTGTTCTCTTTGACTTGTTGGTTGTAAACGCTGCTTTATTCCTGACTGAAATGCTGTTGTAAGAGCTGCGCAAAACTCAAAAACTCCTTCAGAAGGATCCAGAGACTGATAAGATCATAAAGCAATTGCTTTAAGTTAATATAACTAAATGTAGATCTGTAGGTGTCTGAATCGTAGGGTGTTCTGAGTTTGTGACCCATACACTGCAATTTTATGTCTAGTTTCTAGTTCAAATATCTAATGATTCTTAAATCAAGAAGAATTTCCTTTACAAGGAAAACATATTGTCTTGCGTTAAGAAATAATATGTAAAACATTTTGACTTGAATCAAGCAAAATATTCTGCCAACAGGGTAATCAAAATAATGTAGTTGTTTTTTTCTTAAATGACATTGTTTTTGCTTACACCATTGTCAGATTAATTTGCTTGTTTTAGGGAAAAGCTCACTTAATTTTGACATTTTATTTCTGAAAACAAGATGATATGTTTTGATCATCTCGAAAATGGTTTTTAATTTAAGATTTTATAGATACTTGGACTAGAAACTAAACAAAAAAAAAATCTAAATTAGGAAAGAAATTTTGCAGTGTAGCTTTTCTCTCTAGGCTTTATTTTTGTTAAATAATAACGTCCTGCTGTGATGTTGAGGTTTTATCTTCCAAATTTTAAGACCTGGCAAGGACCATATAGTTTTTTTTGTTTGTTTGTTTATGTCCTGACAGAAAACCATGATATTCATAGGGCGTTCTAACTTTATGACTGTATATGTAATTTAAGAAATAGGGTTGGGTCGATAGACGATGCCATGGTCAATCGCCGATGGCCGAGCCGGCATCCTGAAAAATACACACTTAGGCCCCATTTACACAAATACATCTTAGTTTTAAAATGGCATTTTAAAATGAAAACGATTCACGTCCACACTGCCATTTCATCTAGCATTTCTGAAAAGCCCTCCTTCCACACTATACCGCTGAAAATGCACGTCACGTCACCACACACACACACACACACACACACACACACAATCTGTCATACGCTGCAGTGTATGCGTGCGTCTGAACTCCAGCAGGTGCTTTTATCACAAAACCCCAGAGAGCAGTGCATGTTGGATAGTTTATCAAAGATGTACTGGTGGATCGCGTCTCACTATAATTGTTAAACGTGATATTTAATTAATCTTGCCTCTATCTAACCACTCTTCGGTCTTTTGAATCTATCAGGTAATGTGTCACAGCGTCAGTACACTGCTTCAATCTTTTGCTTCCACGCTTGTACTTAGTAATTTTAGAGAAATCCTCAGATACTGATGGTTGGTTCCTGTTAGTTACCGGTTAGTTACCAAGTTTGTCGACGCCATTATAACGACACAGATCACTCTGCTTATTCATGCCAGAGTCATGTGGAAAACAGGTGATAATTTGTGTGTAACTTATCTTTATTTACTATTTGGTTATGGGTAAAACAAAGACCATGGTCTATGGGTAAAACAAAGACCAGGGTCAGGTAGTTGAAACGGTAGGCTACAAATAATTAATTTGTTATGAATTAATTAATTATTTATAAATAATTTGCGATGTTTAACATTAGACATCGTACGATGCCAAATTGGTCGACATCTCCCAACCCTATTATGAAATGTGTTTAAAAAAAGTGTTCTCTAATGTTTTGTCTTTAATTTCCACTTGTATGTGTTTTGTTTCTTTTCTCATGATTAATTTTTCTTGCCGCTTTGTTTTTCAGGTAGTCTTCTGGTAGCATGTTCACACTTTGGGGCGTATGTATGTGGGACAGACATCGATTATAACACTATCCATGGAATAGGTACAATTTTCTTTAAGCCATCACTCTCATTTTCTTTATGAGTTTTCTACATGGTGTATTGTTGCAATGAGTCCACAACTGTCCTGTTTTAAACTGATGTAGGAAAGGCCAGCAGGAAGAATCAAAAATGGAGAGGACCAGATGAGAACATCCGAGCCAACCTGCGACAGTATGGGGCTGAACATCTCTATGTGGACGTCATGGTGTCTGATGCTTCCAAACTTGTTTGGAGACGAAATGCCCAGTTTGAAGCCATTATTACAGACCGTACGTTGCTTTAAACTCATTGAAGGTGTCATTTTTGTGTGTTAAAATACCCGATTGTACCAGCTAAAAAGTGGTTACAATGCTCAGAAATGCCAGTTGAAGCTGGATTTTGAGTCACATGAGAATACTACTTGTAAACCTCTTTCAGTTAAGTTTATTGATGCAGAAATGACACGCTTCACCTTTAAAGTCACATTTGTTTGTGGTTACTGTTGTTTTGAAGCTTTCAGTGTTTTTCTTTTTCTCTCGTGCAGCTCCATATGGTATTCGTGAGTCCACACGGAGAACAGGATCTCATAAAGATATCATCAAACCTCCTGAGGATTAGTAAGCCTATCACTTTTATTCACCTGCATTTTTAATGGATCCACATTGAAACGCTCTTTAGATATAAGCTAGTCATCCAGTAAGCCTGCTGTGGCACCACTAAGAAAACTAATTGCAAGAGACAAATGATTATGTAAGCATTCTAATGTGTGTGCGAGTCTAATACTGTTATAAAGTTTAGAGGAATAATATGTAGAGAATTAAGTCTGTAAAGTAACAGAAAATTACTGGCGGTTTATTACTAGGCTTTTTACCATCATTTACAACAATAGTCCACACAATATATCACTTCAAACTGTTATAAATGTCTTTCTTTAAACAACATCAATTCTAGTTGGAGAAAAAAAATCAAGGTCCCGAAATGCAATTCAAAAGCATAAATAAGTAAAAAAATATATATATATATTAATTACAGAATTTGAAATAGTACGGTTAATTTACTCTTATTTTCAGTGTGCTGATTGCTATTGTTAGTTCTAGCTAGAGAAAAATGAAAATATCTTGAATATTGGACTTTTATGTGTCTGATACTGATTATTAGGGGAGGTCATTGGCGTTGAATTTAATCTAAGTCTTGGTTTGATCATTATAAATGAAAGCAGTTCTGTAATGAGACTCTTTCCCAAACTGTCATCATTTATTCACACTTCTGTTGTTTCAAAACACAAAACGTTTAAACGTTTGTTCATTTCTAGAATGTGTTAGTCAATGCTTTTTATGCAAGTAGTACACTTCAAACAAGTCGCTAATTACCTGATTAACAATGTGTTATTGGTGAACGTGATGTGCTTTTGAGATGTTTTCAAAAAATCTACAAAACCTCAGTGAATGTTTCATTTATGAATGTAACTAATCTGGTTTATGAGTTAAACCTCTGTACTTAATTCATTCGTTGTAGTAATTCCATATTATTTTTGAATAATGACATATTTTTAGTTTTTCCATTAAATGAATATAAAGAAGTACTCGTGATTTATATAATGCATTTATGATCCACTTTTTATGGAATTTTTACTTGATTATTATAGGCTTTATTGACCTAGAAAGTTTCAACATTTTCTGTCAGTCTTGGTACACAATGTAACTACAGAAGAATTAAGGTTTAAAGAGCCCCTGTTTTGCATTATAAAAGGTCATATTTTGGTTTTGGGAGTCTCCAAGAACAGGCTGGTATCCATGCAAGGTCTAAAAAACACTTCATCGTCTTATAATATGCATTTATTTTTACCTAATTATCCCAGCGACTCCCATATGATTAGTTCAGCGATTCATTTGTTCCTAAACCCCTCCTTAGCACGAAGCGAATCTGCACTGATTGGTCCGATGACCCAATCTGTTGTCATTGGTCGACTGCATTCAACGCATTGATGGATTTGATCTTCAGTGTTTGGACTCTCACCAGTGAATATTAAACCACACTGAACTGAACTGAACTTAATCTCTGAAAACTGAACTGACACTGTTTCAATTTACTATAATCTTCTATGTGAAACTGCTTTGACACAATCTACATTGTAAAAGTACTATAGAAATAAAGGTGAATTGAATTGAGAGAAATGCCCAAAGAGTATGCCAAAAATGGCAAAGTAGCAAAGAGTATGTGAGAGCCCAATGCAGGAATGCAAATAAAAAAATGCAGTTAAACACCAGCATATACTCTACTCTTAAACCTAACCCCAAGTATTAACATCGGCACAAATTCAGTATTAATCCACACAGTGGAAAAAGTTGAACTATTTGGCCATAGCAAAATCAAATGGCAGAGGATCGCAAGTTCAAAACGCATTTAAATCGGTAAAGGAAGAAACACATGTCACGTTTTCAACATGGTTTTGGATGCAATATGTGAACCGCCCCATACAGATTTAACCTGAGAGATGCATTACAAGAACTAATCTATAATAGATAAGTGATTGCAAGCCGCGCGGGGTGATTACAACTTATAACACACAATTTAACACATATTTTGCAAACTACACAAAATGAGGCAACAGTTTTAATTACACTTACATAATATGATCCAGAGGAAGAAGAAACTGGTCCATGTGAACTGCAACAGTTATTGGTCCCTGTCAAAGTCTGACAAAGTCCCATATGTAATAGTCTCTGCTGCTCCTTGCTTTAATAGCTAACGGCCGACAAATCCCGCATTGCAGCGTAAGTTATTGTATCAAAAAGCAGAAAAATGACAGGAACAAACACAGCACTAGGTTGGCCATACTGTGGTGTTGTTGTGAAAATTAACTTTTAACCCTTTATTCCCCCTCAGCCGAATCTCCATCTGTCAGTCATCGTCATCTTCGTGTCATGATCAGTCCCACGATCCCCCGCGCTCCGTTAGTGTCTGAAGGGAAAGGCGTGTTCACATTTTACTGGAACTGCATATTTGGTGATGTACCGCATCAACGTCAGTGCGTTCAGGCAAAATACCTGAACCCGACTCGATTAATTTATTCGACTCTGAGTCGACTATTTCGTTAAAGAATCAATAGTTTTAAAATTGGTGCACCTCAGCTGGATGTTTTCATTCACTAAGAGCTGTGTTACACACTGCATGTTGAGGTAATTTTCAAAAACCCATAATAGGGGCTCTTTAAATAGGAAAATAATCAAGACTTTTGTTTTTATAATTTTGAGCAAGATGCTTATTGTCAACTGTAATACGATTCAATGATTTATGTTAAACTTATCTAAAAGCACTCCCACCAGACCAGGAGATTAACTAAATGGATTTAAACATGCTAAAACTCAACTGTTTAGCTCTAATCGTGTTACTGTTTCTTTAAAGGTCCCGTAAAGTGCTTTAAAATTTGCACTTTTATTCGATATTTGACATAATCTCAACCAATGACTATAGAATACACTTAAGACTTAAAAGCATCTCGTTTTTATCACAGCTCTGTCAATGAGAGGGTTTGAGTTTAAGCACATGAAATGTGGAGCGTCTTGAAGGAAGTGTGGCATATCAGATACTAGAGAACATTTGATTGGTCACAATTTTATGAGCGACTGAAGTATGAGGTGATTGTTGATCTATTTAAGTGAAAGTGACAAACTGCAAGCTCCGCATGCTTATATCTTATGAATGGGATTTTTATCACTGCTTTGGTGCGCACTAGCTTGTAGATATCCTAAAAACTAACAACACTGATACTAACATCTAAAAACATTTATATTAATTTCATGGGATCTTTAAAGCTTCAAACACTGCATGGAAAAGTGTGACTAGTGCATTCAAACTTTCTTTTTCTTTGAGGAAAAACTAAATCAAAATTAGTTACCATTTGAGTACATGCTAAAAAATGACTTTCAAATTGGCGAGCTATCCTCTATAACTTCTGTAAAGAACCAAATTTAGGCGTGGCATAATGGCTCAGTGGTTAGCACTGTTGCCTCACTGCAAGAAGGCCGCTGGTTCGAGTCCCAACTAGGCCAGTTGGCATTTCTGTGTGGAGTTTGCATGTTCCTCAGCCCTCGGTTCCAATCAAGGTCTCAGAGACCTCTGACCTAGTTTGGTGGTTCCTGAAAAACTTACGCAGAGACAGGCAAATGCACTGAACATTCTTACATAGAGCAGTGTGTTAACATATTCATTAGTTAAAATCATTTCAAAGTTAAATACTTATTTAAATAATCAAATAATCATATTTAATAAAGATAATGAGAAACAGGATGATACAAGAAGGATAAATCCTTAATCCATGATGAGACGTGTTGGAAGGTATAAATCCGAGTCCTTCAGTCTATAGTGTATGAGTGTGTGTGTGTGTGTGAATGAGTGTGTATGGGTGTTTCCCACTTCTGGGTTGCATCTGGAAGGTCATTCGCTGGGTAAAACATATATGATGGAATAGTTGGCAGTTCATTCCGCTGTGGTGACTCTTGATAAATAAGGGACTAAGCCAAAGTGAACTGAATTTACCTGCTTTTTCTAATTAAATTCTGTTATCTTGTGTTTCATATCCCATTGCAGTTCTGGAGAGAGTCATGTGCCGGTTTCAATGGCTTACCATCTCAGCGATATCTTTGCTGACCTCTTGAATTTTGCAGCCCATCACTTGGTTTTAGGAGGACGTCTTGTCTACTGGCTTCCCATCTACAGGCCAGAGTAAGTAAATGTAATAGACTGAATGGTCACATGCATTTGACTCTTCTCTTCGGATTGAACACTAGGGGGCTATCTTGTCCTTTTTTTACATCTGTAGATAAAAGCTCAAAACATATCAGTAGCAGAAGCTAGTTAAACCTGCTCAGGCTTGTGGACCTGCGGTCAGTGGAGCAGGTGTGAAGCTGTGGGGTGTTTTCCATTGACCACAAACAGCAGCGTCCACAGATCATGCCACTCTCTGATTACAGGGAACAGTAGTGAGTCAAAGAACGTACCTGCTGCTTAATCTGCATCTTTGCTTCACCTCTGTTTCTCTTGTAGACAGATTTTCCATCATGTAGTTACGGGATTTACTCCCTCGGGATTGCTGATGCCAACAGTAATTAGTTTAGCTGGCGTCGTCATTATTTGATTTATAAGTAGAGTCGTGCAGGTACGGTCGCATCTTGCAATTGTTTTTTGCAGCATGTTTATTCATGTAATTATTTAAAGATTGATTCATGTCAAAACGCTTAAACGAGAAAAGCACATTTTCAGTTAGTATGATTTATTTATTTATTTATTTATTTATTTATTTATTTATTTATTTATTTATTTATTTATTTATTTTATTGCAGAGCTTGGGGGATCAGAGGGAGCACTCCTGCTTGGCCCCACCCTGATCCTATTTATTTATTTTTTTATTAAATATTTCTGCAAGTGCATCAGAACTGACAGAAAAATAAATACAAATATTCAAAAGATATTTAACATTTTCATAAAAATGTTTACGATACTTTTGAAAGACTTTCAAAAATACTAAGTAGCAAAACTGTTTTTCACATAATAACTTAATAAAAAATATGTACCATTCAAATCTACACCCAATCTACATATTAAACATTAAATAATTGTTTTAAGTATATATATATATATATATATATATATATATATATATATATATATATATATATATATATATATATATATATATATATATATATATATATGTATATATATATATATATATATATATATATATATATATACACCTTACATGAAATGATGAAATTTAGTTTATGTAAATGCAATTTAAAAAGCTTTATCAACATAAAACAGCTTTTTAAATTGCATTTACATTTTAAAACACAGTTTAAGACATAATTACTGTTTTTTTAGACTGTTTCACTTATTTTTGGAGTGCCAAGATCTTATGGTTTTGTTGTTTATCTTTTCAAATCCCTTATCTAAAGACCACAGACAAATTAATTACTTTTAGTTTTATTTTGGATTACCATTTTCTGATTGCATGTTAATTACCTAAAATGTAATCCATAATGTTCAAGCTCCAGCTTTCTTTCAAAGTAGGTCTGTCAAAATACTTTAATGGTAGACACATTAAAAGGACAAACTTTCATTTAGTAAGTTCTTTTTCCTTAGCTTACATTTTTTTTTCCTCCTCTTTTTTTATTAAATATTGAAAACTGAAGCCATAGATGCTGAAGTTTCACATGAATAATACATTTACTCGGTTTTAACAAATATTTGCATCTCACTTGAGAGCTACACAAATAAAATAAAAAAATCACGATAATAATTTTTTTTTTAAACAGCACTGTTGTGCACCAGACCTACATGGTTCGGCAAAACATGCATTTCAGTAGGGTGAGAGTAGTGCTGTTTTCAAAATAATAGCCATGTTAATAAAGGCTTTTTCACTTTATCACTTACTTTTTTAGTGCCTTGGACTTTGATTTTATTATTGGATATTTATGAATTCCTAATCCAAAAAGCACTGACGCATAATTACCCATAAGCACTTTTAGCTTTATTTAGGATTACTATTTTTTATGTTCATTTGTAGAATGTAATCCATAATGTTCAAGATTCAGTCTTTCAAAGTAGGTCTGTCAAAATACTTTAATGGTAGACACATTAAAAGGACATGGTTTCATTAAGTACGTTTTCTCCCCCTTAATTTACCCCTTTTCTCCCCTTTTTATTGAAATCTTGAAAACTGAAGCAATGGATACAAGAAATTCAGTTTCACCATCAATAAATTAAATTTACTGTTTGTCTCAGGTTTAACAAATACTTGCATCTCACTTGAGTACTAGAGACATAAAAGTAAAGCCTTTTTGTTCAGAAACCTGTCTTGACTGAATTACACTGTAATAAATTTGTTGCTGCCTTAAATTAGGCTGAATAATAATACAATTTTATTTCAACTCAGATCACACTTGTGACTTGAAAGACCCAGTTAAAATTGATATAATTTAAAATAATTAATTTAAAACACAACTGAAGTTAAATCCTGATAAACATTTTTTAAAATAGGTTTATTTAAATTCAAATTTATGCTATCATGACTTTTGATCATATATTTATTTTTATAGTGTTGTGTTTGCTGACAGTTTTAAAATTTATAACATTGGATCACCACAAGGAGGTGCTGTGGCCAGCGACAAAATGACTGCATCTTCAGAGCAGGCGTGCACGTTAGTATAGCAACAGTTGTGTTTATAAACTGTGGTGTCAGAGGAGTGGATGACTGCTGCTGGAATCTGAGGGCTTCGCTGTTGATTACCCTTGTAACAGTTTGAAGTGGAAACAGCCCTCAGTATCCAATTCATCCGCTTCGTCCTGAGAATAGGAAGTTCACAGACCAGAGGAAAACACTTCTGTCATAGCAAGCGGCAAGATTTCCAGATTCCTTATGATGCAATGGAGCATTCACAACAAACAAAAATAAATAAATGAGGGATTACAGAGTAACACACCCTAACAATTTTTATAATTGTGTCCACATGGAATAGACATCAACATGACAGTAAAAAGACAGTGTTTTGATTTGTTTGACACTTTTTTTGACCTTTACTACTTGTTTTGTTACCATTGTAAACAGAAGAATCAGCTTTTTTTTATTGGATATGGATATGTCATAATGCATGAGTCCAGTATACTGAAATAAATTGATACGGATGTAGACTGGTTTTCTTGATTTTTCTAGATTTTTGTCATAGTTTGTCATTCAAAAATATATATATTTTAATGTAGTTGTTGTTTTATCTGTAAAAATAGGTTAATTATAAACATACTTGACTATGCTGTAAAAAATGCTGGGTGCCACACAAGTCCTTCATGTTGTCCCAACACAAATTGATTAAAGGAACTTAATTGTTTTTACAAATTTAAGCAGATTGAGCATAAAATTTTTAAGTTGTCGCAAAAATACTCAGGATTTGTGATGATTTCAGCTCTATGAATTCAGCTCATTTTAAATAAGTAGTTTGAAAAAGTAGCAAGAATACATTTCTGACCTTTACTACTTGTTTCGTTACCACCGCAAACAGAAGAATAATCTCTTTTACTGGAAGTGGACTTGATGAGGTGAAGACAGATATGAGTGTAATCCACATGGGACGTTTAGTCAGTCAGTCATTAGTACCCCATAATGCACTGACTCATTGTCCTATATTCAGAAATGTGATTCTGTCATATGATTTCAACGGACTCCAGAGGGCCCTTTTCCTGGAAAGCTGACATTTGTTAGACATTTCTCCAAGGTGACAGGAGTAGCTCCGTGTAAACAGTGCGATAGAGAATATGCGTGCTCCGTATGCCTCCTTGTTTTGCTTTGTCAGGTCCGTTGAAAAGAGGGCACATAATTTATGATTTGTTTGAAACGCAGCTAACTGTGTGTGCGCAATGCTTTGTGGATCAGTGGCTTTGTGTGGATGAGGTTCGGCTACAGCTAGCAGCCCTCGAAATTATTTTTTTTTCATTGATTTCTGGCCATATTTACGTAATCGTCTGAAAAATGAAGGGAGTCGGTGCGTGCGAACGCGTCTGTCAGCACGTGAATGTTAACAGCCCACCAGCTCAACTCCCTGCTGAGTTAATGTCCCTACTAACTGTCTTCACAGCCGCTGGACACAATGAAGAGTTTGGAAGTTCGCAGTGTTTCTTATGGTTAAGGCAGGCCTCCAGATAGTGATTAAATCGGTCACTAATTCAACAAAAAGTGTGATAAAATCTAGACACGACTGGTGATGTATATGGTTTTTATCAGGTAGTATTTCTTGAATGAACACAACAGCTGTGTAGGGGCAGCATTCCAAGGCAGGAAGGCATCAAGGCATGTCCAAATCCAAATTCTGCTTCACATCTCTCTGGAGGCACGTTCTTCTAAGTGAGTCGTCCTTCATAGCCTTTGATGTCCTACAAACCTGTGCATCCCATTTCTGACAGTCTAGCTAAAATTTAAAGACGTGGGTGTCATTTTGTGGGTAAATTAGGGCTGCACAATATATTGATTCAGCAACGAAATTGCAATGTGTGTGTCTACAATAATCACATCGCAAAGATCTGCAATGTTGAGTCTGAATTATAGTCGAGTAGGAGCTACAGAATTATATTTAATCAATGTATTTGTACAGAATTTACATGGTTAATGCAAAAAAAATGGTCTTGTTTCTAGTCCAAATATCTACGTTTCAAAGAAAAAAACAGATTGTTTAACTTCCCCTATTGGTAGATATATTAGCTATCTTTAAGGAAAATCTCCTAATTGTGACTTGATTCTTCAGACAGTGGAAACAAAACAATATTTTTACTTGCTCTAAGAATTTTTTGATATTTGGACAGGAAACAAGACAAAACTAAAAAAGCCTTTTTTTTTTCTTATTTCATTTCTGTACCTGCATACTGTTATACTCGATGATGCTATTCAAACTTTCTTGTGAAACGATATTCATATCGCAATATTTATCAAAGAAAAATAAAATATTGCAATATCAGATCCAATATCGTGCAACCCTTGTTCCCAAACATCTTAAAGGTACTTTCATTTGAGACATGGATTCAAGGCCTGGAAAGTACTTAAAAACAGACAAGTCCTTGAAATTTCTTGAATTTTATTTGAAATTAAAGTTGTGCTATTTCAACAATGGTGCTGTTAAAAAAAAGAGATTCTTAATTAAAAAATTAATTTACAATTTAAATTTACAGTTTTGTATGGTTTAATAAATGAACGAATTATGCAATGTTATAATCTTCTTTCAGAAACCTCGTTTAATTATTACCAGTATTGAACACAAGTTTTATTACAGATATCTGAACATGACTTTAAAATGGTCTAAATTAAAAAAAATTACACCTTCACAATTAATGGTGCTTTAAAAAGTCCTTGAAAGTCTTTCAATCTGGTGTTTATGAAATTGTGGGACCTCTGTATTAGGCATGAGCGGTATAAGCTTCTGATGGTATGATAACCTTGGATTAAAATATCACGGTTTCACAGTATTGTGATTACTGTTCTAAATTATGCTCTTTTTAAATGTCTGGTAAAAAACTAAAACTTTTTTTCCCCTTTAAACACAATATTTTTTACACAATTTTATTTTGAGAAAAATATTTTGTAGCATTAAACATGTCAGGCTAAATAATTCAGATGAATCATTCACTTCTGCTGTCTTCATTAGTTTCAAGAACACAGATTCTTTATGATTTAAAACGGCATCTTTGGAGATATTTTCTGCTGGAGAAAAAAAACGTAAATAATTAATCTTACATATACCATAGGAATGGTATAGCAGAAAATTTTGGTGGTTTTAAAACCTTGACTTTTCCAAACCGTGGTATACCATGAAAATGGTTATTGTCCCATGCCTAGTCTGCATAGTTGATCAGCACAACAGTTGAGAATACATACGATTTGTGGGGTCATTGCAAAGTATAACAAAAACAGATTGAAACTTAATCATTTGGATGTGTTTTAAAAGGCATAGCATTCTGGCACAAAAAGGTACATTTGTAACTTTAATGAAGAATAATTTTACTGAATTAATACAATGAAGACTATATAGTGTAATTTTACATGTCATTAATCATGTTGAAATTTATTTTCTTTTTTTAATACATGATTCACACCATTACGAATTCACCTCAATCAATCTAAATGAATGATTCCTTTCCAAATAGAGCTATTCAAGCCCTATGGTCAAATTGTATTCATATTGCAATACATAATCACAGAAAAACAAAATATCTTAGATTTTTTTTCAATATCGTGCAGCCCTACTGTAAATATACTTTTTGAACCAGCATTTTTCACTTTTGATGTCTTTTCGAGTGAGAAGTTTGTATAATAGTGAGCAAATATTCCCATAGTTATCACCAAAGCTCTCTCTATTTTGTTGAACATGATTAAAAATTGTCTCAGAAGTCTGTTTGAAATCAGTTTTGACAGATGCCACAATAGCTGGCTCCATCGTGTTTTTTTTTTTGTTTTTTGTTTTTTTTTACAATTAACAGTTTTGTTTTGATTAACAAATGATCGAATTATACAATGTTAGGCAATGTTATGGCTCACTTCATTGCAAATAAAGAATTTTAGCTATTGTATATTGTTATCAATGTATTTTTTCAAATCAAGACTAAAAATCAATTGGACCCTAAATATATTTTTTTTTTACTAGCTTCATGTTGATTTGGGTGACTAAAAAGGTAAGCTAAGTGGTTTTAAAGTGAATTATAGTGGTGTGAAGTTTTGTTATTAACCCAACAAGTTCATCTATTCCATAGTAAATTCTTTCACACTGTAAAAAAAAAATACTGGGTTGTACACAGTCTGTTTGTCTTGGGACAACATGAAGGAATTAAGTTAATGTATTAGTTTTTTACAAATGTAGGTGGTTTGAACATGAAACAATTAAGTTGTCCCCCCTACAAAAAACTCAAGAATTGAGTTGTTTCAGCTCAATGTAAATAAGTAGTTGGAACAAACACCAAACGTCATTTCTTGAGTGCAGAAATCGTAATTGCTTCAGAATATGTCAGATCCCAAATGGGCCAACTTCACACAACTGCTTCTGTTATTAAATTGGTGACCTTTACAATGCTTGCCTGGGAAGGAATGAGTGGCTGGGAATCTATACAAAATGTCAGCAACCGGATTAACCAATCATCCCAGTCCATTGCTATGCAGTGCATGTGAAAGACAAACAAGTGAAAAGTGGTGCAATTTCAGCACAGGCATAGTTGTGAAATCCCCTACCGCTATAAAGATGTTGCGTTTGTTAAGTGGGCAGCTGTCTGAGCTCAACCTGTGCTGTGATCTGCAGGTACTGCGATGAGATGGTGCCTCTTCACCCCTGTTTGACTCTCATCAGCAACTGCGAACAAACCCTGTCCAGCCACACGTCACGAAGACTCATCACCATGGAGAAGACCAAGGATCCAGAGGTGCCGTTTGCTCTTATGACAACCTTGATTTATGCAAACAGTCAGCGTGTGCTCCTGAATACGTTTAATACGGTTACGTGTTTTATGGCACCACATTGCATGCTCTGAAAAAAAAAACCTGCCATCTGGCTGTGGTCGACTCGCTGTTTTTAATGACTTAATCACACATTGTATGGAAAATAATCCATCTTTGCATTTGACAAGCACTTCACTTCAAAACCCCAAATCATTCCCATAAAACACACTCACGAATATCTAACCAGACTAGCATGTGTTAAACCTGGAACATATATGTTACCTACATGCAGTATACTGTGCAAATGTTTTATGGCTCGTTTTCACTGAGTGGTACATTTTTGGTATGGTACAGGTTACCTTTATCACGCTTGCCTTTCTACTGCCAAAAGGGTACCAATAGTATGACAGAAAGTTTCAGTCGACGTCGTTCTTGCTGGAGGAAATGTCTACAATAAAGCTCTACGGGTCAGTCACATATCATATGAGAAGCACTTCTCACAAAACAATGCCTTATGCATATAAATACTTGTGAATAAATGTTACTAACATTTATTACATTACTAACCTTTCTATTAACATAATTTGATTATAACTGCAGATCAAATAGCCTGCTGTAACGTCTGCAATTATATAAAATAAATAAATAAATACAAAATATATGAACACGTACAGCCTCTTACAGTCTCCAATATGTTACCAATTACAGATAAACTTCACATAGCATACATTTAGTCCTTATTTGGGTTCAAAAACACCACAATATAGCTCACAGTCAGTGCAAACCTCTCATCTGTATCTGTAATCTTCACCAGCACATGTAACCTCTGTTAAAAAGTAATTCTGTCATTCCGAGTTCATAATAGTCCAAAAGGTGATGATAATAGTTAAACATGGCAGTTTGTTGATGTTTTAGGTTGCTGAAAGAATCATTTGCTCCTTTAATTTTTTCGGCTTCTTTGTTTTTTCGCGCTTCACTCTCGTGTTTGTCTGTTTCTGTAAGGATCTGATGTCAGTAGCACTTTATTTATCAATCACGCGCAGGTTATTATCATCAGCTCAAGAAGTTCATTATTTCAAATATAGACGTGCAGCGAGTGCAGGCGAGAAAGCGAAACTGCTCACGATTTAGACAGCCTTGTAAACAACTTGGGTGCAGGACAGATTCTGCTGTTCTTCTTTGCTTTGGGGCTGATCAACAAGACTACAACAAGGTTTGTTTGAGCTCGGGTCGACCATGGCTCGTTATTATATGTATATATTATTACAGTGTAATGTCTCTGCTGTGTTTAAAAAAAAATGGCGGTTCCTTTGTTTTCATTCTCCTGCTTGTGTATGCACTGGTGACGTTTCTCTGTAAACCAAAAGCGTTTAGCTGCGTGTCTTGCTCCACCTTTTGGTACCCTTTTGTCATGCTAGGTAACCTTTCAAAAGGGTACCCAAAAAGTGGTGGACAGTGGACATGGCCATAAAAGCATACCGTACTGTACTGAAACAGGCCATTAGGCTTCCACTTGTTTTGAGTACCCAATACTTTTGCCCAAATCCATCTAAAAGGTATGGAGCAAGTGCAGGGTCGTTACTTTTGGGTGAACTCTATTTAATATACAAACAGAAAACATGGGAAATATGTACACAATATTCAGAACAAAATTCCTTTTGGAATCAAAAGACTTGCATTAGAAGTCTGTGTTTAACGTGACCTCTTTATCACCAAGCAACAGCTTGAACCTTTTTGTTGAGTTTTTTCTGAAATAATGTGCTATTTAATATCTATCATCTTTCAACATTTCTTTTAGTTCTTCCTTAGATTTAGCATGTTCTGTCTCTTTTTCGGTCCAGGTGAATCTCATGCTGCCTATAATATTACCTACACATACTCTATATAATATTTAGGTCTGGACTCTGTGGAGGCCATTTCATGATTCTCTTTGTTTCATCAGTTTTTCTCTCCAAATATGATTTCATTACATTAGCATTGTGTTTGGGATCTATATTATGCTGAAAAATAAAACTCTTACAGATGAGGCGCTTTCTAGTAGGAATTACATGACGAATTAAAACCTGTCTGTACTTTTCAGCATTCACAATCCCATCAATTCAGGCAATATTGACAACAGCTCTGGCAGAAATGCAGATTAAACTGAGATAGAAACTCCAGTATTTTTGATTTATTCTTCCATCTTTCTCTAATTCTTTCTTTCATATGTTTTAAGCAGTTAGACTCAAAAAAATCCAACTAGAACCTGTATTTTCTGGTTGCATTTTAATAAAGAGAATGAGAAGTAATATATAATGTCATTATACCCTCACTAAAACAACAAATGTAACTGGGGCCTAATACTTTTGCACAGTACTGTATGTCATGTCCTTGTCTTCCTTCTAAACTCGCTTTAAACCCCAAAGAAAATCAAATAAGACTCTTCTGTGAAACTTGGCCTATTTCCCGACGCTCAAGTAGATCTTGGCATCAGATCCATCAATAATATTATGAGATCTCTGCCAAACTTCCCTGCGTGTCCAGCAGTAGCTGAAGAAACATCTGAACATTGTCTGCCGCTTATTGTTTATGGATGTTTATCCTAATGTCCTTGTTAGACCGCTCCACAATGCTCTTCACATGAATTATAATCTTAGGTTTAGAGTTCTGTTGCTTTTGTTTGAGAACAGAAGGAACACAATGTTGCATTATGGGATAAATATCACCCAGCGTGGCTTATTTTTAGAACAGAACGCGCGACTTTTCGGGAGCTTTGCAGATCCAGCATTAGTCTAGTGCTGTCAAACAACTCCCGAGTCCAGATGAGGCCCCCGTTTCTGCCTTGTGTTCTTTTCTTTCTCTCTGTTTCCATCTCGCTTGCACTCTGTTGCTTCTCTTTACATCTCACATGTTGGCACACTGAATCTGTGTCCTCATGTCCCCCGCTGAAGCAACTACATCTGAGATCTGCTCGTCTTGCTGGATGAATTACACACAAAGAAATGTCCAGGTCATGCTGACAAACCAAAATCAAAAGATAAAAGTTACATTTTTCTATTATTCTGTAAAGGACTAATATCATTTATTATAAATTTGAAATACAAATGTTGCCATTCTGAACATTTTTGGCATAATAAACATCTCTACCTTGTCAGGTTTGAGCCTGTTTCAGTTCCCATCAAGGACGTTTGCAACAGCACAAAAAAGTCTCTTTAACTTATAATACCTCCAGACCACAGACATACTCCGCTTCAAACTCCTTCCGTGTTCTACTTTGCCGGCATTTAACCAGTAGCGTCTCTGCAACAAAGTGATGTCATGCCTGAGAAAGTGATGTCGTGCCTGAGAAAATCAAAATATGCATCTCAGCTCTCACAACTACATGGAGTACATGAAGCCAAAGACTGTATTTATGCACCATTAAATGTGGTTATAATGGAAGTCAATGGGGCAAAAACAGCCACCAACAGCAAATTAGGGAGAAAACTGAAAATCTAACAATGCTTGAAAGCCAATGTTGTTACTAATCTTTCACATGTCCATGACTGTGATAAAAGTTTTTAAAAAAATCCAGTCCACAACTACTTTATATATTGAAAATATATAATTTTGTGGGGTTTTTTTTCACCAAATCAGTGACATCATTGTGAACTTTAATTTGTGAACAATTAAAGAGTTAAAATTCGGTAATTTAAAAAAAAAAAACATTTAGTAGTTTTGATCAGGAATGAGGTTAATTAACAAGATTTATGCAAAAAAAAAAAGATCTGATTCATTTTTTAGCAGTTTAATTTAGTGGATGTTTTCATCCCAAACATAACAGTAAGATAGTACCTTTGCCCAGTGCATAAGGGTTACAAATCGCTTTATGGTTTCAAATACTTGCCAATACAAGAATTTTTGCAGTATCTGCAAGTATTTCAAATACTTTTATCGGTATTGTAACAACTCTACTGCCAATAAGCGCAAGCGAAAATTGTATACAGGCCTTTACACATTTCCAGACAGATTTCATAAGAATCGCTGTGCTTCTCATCATCACTTGTTCATCCTGTAATTCTGACTGACATTACAGCCTACTTAGGCCACTACAGACACACGGGTGTCTTTTCCAGAGACTTGTGTGGTCCGCATTGTGTAAGTTGCGTTGTAAACTGAGGGCCCGGCACCTCTGACCTGAAGCGAGTCCTCTCTGACTGGCAGAAGGGAGTGTGCTGTCGAAGGTGCCGCTGATGGTTTGCAGGCTTAGATCTGGAGTCATCACTTTGAGCTCCGTCTTTCTGCCACCTCGTTAGCCTATGGCGCTGCGCGCTTCCCTCCTGCTTAAGATTCTGGAAAATCTTAACACTCTGCTGTCTGTCATTAGGCACTTGACTAGGAGCTTGTGAAGGGAAGACATAAAATTCTGCTGTATTAAATCAAACCTTTCATACTTGCCCGTTTCTGCCATTCTGCTTTAGTTTGGCTTTGGTCAAGTCATCTTTTTTTGTACGATAAATATTGTGTGTTGAAAATGTGTTGGAAAAAATCCTCTCTCCATTAAACAGAAATTGGGAAAAAAAAATAAACAAACAGGGAAGCTAATAATTCTGGGGAGCTAATAATTCTGACTTCAACTGTGTGTGTATGTATGTATGTATGTATGTATATATGTATATCATATAACATTTCGGCTCAATGCCTTCCTCAGTGTGTGACAACATTTCCTCACTCTTCCCTCTTATTCCTTCACGTTGCATCATTAATTGAATAGCTACTCAACAATTAAAAAACAATCCAATCTAATTTAGTTTTGTGTATAGCTAGTAATAATCGAGGAAATAAAAGAATCAGTAAAGCAAACAATCAAATATGAGATGAATTCATAGTACTTGTGTAAAGCAACACTAAAAAGACTATATTTTCATTCAGTTTAGGAATTGATAATTGAAGACAGCTGTGTCATTGTTCAGTGTAGATGTTGCAATATTTCAGCCCAATCCCAATTCTACCCCTTAGCCCTTCCCCTTCCCCATACCCCTCATTTTGCGCGTTCGCGTGAAGGGGTAGGAGTGTCCCAATTCTCTTCCGCCTGAAGGCATAGGGCTAAAAGGAAGGGCTAGATACCCCTTCAAATGGAGATTTTTCAGGACCACACTCGAAGCCAAGGGGTAAAAAAAAAAAAAGGGGTTTTTCCAGAATACACCTTCCACAATAGCAGCATGGCTACACACGGAAGTAAAGAGATGCACAAATGAGTATTTTTTTGTGATTTAATGCAAATTGTTACAACAGACAAGCATAAGTTTTAATACATTCATAACTGCCTTCGTGTTTTACTGTAATGCTTTTAAAAAAAAAAAGCTAAAACAAAAACGCTAAATTTCCCTCATATGAAGCAAGAGATCGTGATGACATATGATGACATATGCAGGTGCTGTTGTGCTGTCCCCTTTCTTGGGGTTAAATTTTGAAGACCTTCCCCGTCACACTCTATTTCAAAGGCGAAGGGAAGAGGTAGGGGTACAAAAATAGAATTGGGATTGAGCCTTAATCATTGTTTTGAATAGTTTTGGCTGACCATATTTCAGTTCTAAATTTTACAATTCTACATTTTAATTATTATGTTCACTCTACAGACAGTGGTGTCATTTTTCAGTTTACTGGTTTATAATCACTATATAATATAATCACTTTAGGGGTATATAATCACTTTAGGGTGAGTGAATTTTCATTTCTGAGTGATCTGTCCCTTTTAAGGTACATTTGATCAATTCTTGGTTTCCCAGGGAATACAACCAAGGACTAGGGATGTCCCAATCTGGGTTTTTTTTACCATCGAGTCCAAGTTATTTGATTTTGAGTACCGAAACCTGATCTGATACTTCTATCATACATAAAAAAAAGAATAAAGATGAGCGAAGAAACAGATCCAGGATGTTCCTTATTTGTTATTTAATTCCCCTTATTTTTACATTCAACAAATCTGTTAACAGAGCACTTCTGTGAGGTAGCTTGAACAATTAAGTAATAAATAACATTAATTCTTCACTTTTGGATTTTAGTGCAACAGTAACGATTTAAAAAATCTAAAATAAACACAATTAGCACCTCAACTAAAATTAAAATACCCGGCAGGTAATCCCAAGTTTACAAATCTCACAGTTTGCTATGGCAAAGTTGTAGTCATCAACTTTATAATACCTCCAGACCACAGACATGCTCGCGCTTTCTGATTCAAGCTCTTTCCGTGTTCTACTTTGCCGGCATTTAACCAGTAGCTCTGGTTTCTACCTCCACCTCTGCTACAAAGTGATGTCATGCCGCACGCGTTGCTGTTTCTGTGTGAAGTCAAGAAAGAGGTCTAACTCTGTACCTCCGCATAACTATAGATGTGTTCAAAAATAATATTTATATTATTTTTTATTTATATAAGAATATTTATATTTATAATGAGATAATGTCCGATTCCAATCGAGCCGGAAACCGCGTGATCGGGCCTGATTTCTGGTCACTTGATCCGATCTGGACATCCCTACCAATTACCTTGCTGTTTTTGAGGTACAAGAAATGTGTTTTTGATTGTGAATGTTGTTTGTAACTTTTAAAACAAACAAAAATTGTAAATGCTTTCTTGCAGGATTCGGACAGTCTAGCACACCTTGCTGACCCTCGGTTCACCCCATACCACGGTCACAACTCTTTCAGAGAAAAATACTTCAGCGGTCTTACCAAGAAAAATGGAAAGAACGTCAAAGTCACAACAGAAGATGAAGATTAAAACATAAAAAAAACACTGTTTTATGCTTATAAACAATTTTTTTACATTCTTTTTATTCCCTAATTTTGATATGTTTATATGTTGTTTCAAATAAAATGCATTGTTTTATTAATTGTCTCCACCTCTCTTTTTTATTTTTCTTTCGAAAGTGAGCCCTACGGTGCGATTGAATTTATCGTAGCATTAGCAATATGTGTTGAAGATGAATTGGTGACAGGGATTAGTGTAATACTTGTTTCTCCGAGTGCTTGGGAAGGGGGGAAGATGTAGGGGTGTAATGTAATGTGCCTACTGGACATTTGCAGAGGAAGATGGAGCGCTCGGTCTGCTATCTAAACTCCCTTAAGAGTTTATACCAGGTCAGATAGACCAATGACTGATGAATCTGTCTTAGACTTAAACTCACCTCAAAGAGAGACGTCTAGTTCAACATAAATAAAATCTCCTATGAAAACAAAGAGATCCTAGAGGGATTTGGGCAGAGATTAGCATGATGTCATATTAGAAGATTAGTGTAGAGCCCTGCATTTTTATTGCTCTGGTTGTTTTTTTGCATCGTTTAACTCTGAGGTTCTGTTTTTCAACTAATATGAGATGCATTTTTTGTGAAATTGTCACAAGATGATGACACACAAAATGCTTTAAAATTCCTGTGGTTCCAAAATATTAAATGTTTTAATTTAGACTTCTTCCAGAGTAGTTGGAAATGTACTGTATAATCTGGGTTGCTTTTGTGGTTTAAACAGCCACTAAAAACCACTTGTTCTCCATTATCTGACCTCATTTTTAAGCACTCATGGACATATTCCTGAAGCTCAAGGTAAGAACTTTGCCATTTGAAATATATATACACCTGTCTAACTGCTCGTTAAAGGAAATCACATGGCAGCAACTTAATGCATTTAGGCATGTAGACATGGTCACGACGATCTGCTGCAGTTCAAACAGAGCGTCAGAATGGGGTAGAAAGGTGATTTAAGTGATTTTGAATGTGGCATGGTTGTTGATGCCAGACCGGTCTGAGTATTTCAGAAAATGCTGATCAACTGGGATTTTCACGCACAACCATCTCTAGGGTTTACAGAGAATTGTCTGAAAAAGAGAAAATATCCAGTGAGCGGCAGTTCTGTGGGTGTAAATGCCTTGCTGTCAGAGGTCAGAGGAGAATGGCCAGACTAGTTTGAGCTGATAGAAAGGCAACAGTAACTCAAATAACCACTCATTACAACTGAGGTATGCAGAAAAGCATCTCTGAACTCACAACACGTCCAACCTTCAGGCTACTTCCAGCAGGATAACGCACCATGTCATAAAGCGCAAATCGTCTCAGACTGGTTTCTTGAAAATTACATGAGTTCACTACACTCACATGGCCTCCACAGTCACAAGAATTCAATCCAATAGAGCACATTTGGGATGTGTTGGAACAGGAGATTTACATCATGGATGTGCAGCCGACAAATCTGCAGCAACTGCGTGATGCTTTCATGTCAATATGGACCAAAATCTCTAAGGAATATTTCCAGGATCTTGCTGAATCTTTGCCACAAAGGTAACTAGTAAGGTGCTAGTAAGGTGTACCTAATAAAGTGGCCGGTGAGTGTATATTTTTCAGACAAAATGATTCCAACCAAACCCACAGTGATGTATTTTGAGGCTATCAGAGCAGAAATAAAAGCTGCTGTTATCCAGATTTCCTTTCGTGTTTATGTAGAAATTTTTTTCAGTATAAGCCCAAGTACACCTGCCCATAAATTTAAAAAGTGGTTGAAAGAGATTAAAATGCCATGCAATATGTCTCCCTCATCTACTTTAATTGACCAAAGCACATTTTAATACCAGGTGTGAACAGGAATTGAGTTGACTCCCAAACATGGTAATATTGAAACATGGTTTCATTCACTAATAATTGTATGTGATTTTTCGTATTTATATGCACATTTGAAGTTCTCACCGAAACTTGCTGCATTATTTACAACATGTACATACGCTCACTTAAACTCGTTCTTCTGTTTGTGAGTTTGGAGTCATGATGAGCACCTATGTGCGCTGCACAATGTGAGTATTTTTGCATAATATGCGTCCCAGCACTTGTCCAGAGAAAGACACGTATGCCCCCTAATACAAAGACAAAGAAAAAAAACTTTATCATTAATGAACGTGAGGTTTTTGCTGTTGGAGGTGGAAGCCCGAAAAAAAAGCTATTTAAAAAAGTTGCATAGATCTGGGCAACCTAAAGTGACTGAACAGACATATCTGTGTGATATCTAAAGACGTTTTTTCTCCTTAAAGTACACGTTGTAATGTCTTCAAGTAGTACCTAGTGTGTCATGGCTCCAAACACAAGGTTAGACCATTTATATAAGGATTGTTATTTGGACCCCTTATATATATATATATATATATATATATATATATATATAATGTGTGTGTATATATGTTTATTTATTTATATTAAGCCTCTAATTATACTGTATTATTATTTTTGGTGTTTGGCCCTTACTGATCTCTCTCTCTCTCTCTCTCTCTCTCTCTCTCTCTCTCTCTCTCTCTCTCTCTCTCTCTCTCTCTCTTTCTTTTTTTTTTTTCTTTTTTTTTTTTTTCTGTTTTGCATGTTTGTCAGACTTTAATGTTTCAGATCATCAAACAAATTTAAATTCTGTCAAAACAGAATGCAAAACTACTTAGCCATGTGTGAGAAAGTATTTTCCTGGATGGGCCATCCTTAGCAGCAACAACTGTGATCAAGATGGCTGGACATTCTCCTTCAGAATATTTGGGTACACAGCAGAATTCTTGTTTTCATTTATCACAGCAAGTCTTCTAGGTCCTGAAGCAGCAAAACAGCCCCAGACCATCACAGTACCACCACCACATTTTACTGTTGTGTACTTTTTCTGAAATGCGGTGTTAATTTTATGCCACACATAATGGGACTTTGTGTTTTTTAACTTTTGTCTCATTGGTTCACAGAATATTTTCACAAAAGTTTAGGGGATCATCAAGATGTTTTCTGACAAAACTGAGAGAGCCTTTATTAATTTTTTTTTTAACTCAGCAGTGGTTTTCGTCTTGGAACTTTGCCATACAAGCAATTTTTGACCAGACTCTTTCTTATGGTGGAGTCATGAACACTCACCTTAACTAAGTTAACCACAACTAATGTTATGTGTTTTTTGTGACCTCTTAGTTGTCACTGTGTCTCTTGGGGTAATTGTGGTCAGCTTTGTTCACTTTTCCACTCCACTGCATCTTGGGTTCTTTATTGTATATTTGTTTATAAGGCCCCAGATGTACATGAATATTGCGTATGTGTGGTATATGTATGTTCGTACATTTAGAAAACATCTTAGCAAGATAGTTTCTAATGAATCTTGACTTATTTGTGAAAACATCTATGTACACATAGAGAATTGTTCTCATGCATATTCCCAGTTCCTGTTTCATCTTTTTCCCCATTCAGGCATTGTTTCTTTATAGTAAAAGCATCCCGCCATTCCTGCACTCTCCCCTGTGGAGGATTGATGAAGTGAAAAGCCACAGAACTGTCCATGCAGCCTTCAACTGTTTCAGCCTGAAACACACTTTCCATTACAACATGAGCTCACATTTGGTTCTTTTTTCACAGTGGGAACTGTTCAGAGCAAGCTAACAAATCTATTAGCAGGCAAGTTGCAGCAGAGTTGTCGTTGGAGTTTCTCTCATGTGGTCCAGTATCCATTAGTTTCGTCTCAGTTAAGTTTGTAGTCCTAAGATTCTTTTTAAAACTTACATACGCTGTTAAAAATTTACTTTTTAAAAAATTGTGGAAACTAAAAAATTATATATTGATTCAATTAATTACTTCCCACTAATTAGCCCCAAAGAAAAAAATCCACCGAATTAATTTTAGCTCATGGTCTAAAGTTAAAATTCTAAATGTATATTTACTAACATATAAAATTTTGTTTAGCCAATTTATCAAACAGAAGTGAAATATTTGTGTATGACAAACAAATCATGGAGCAAAAAACATGAGTACTGAATTCTGTATTTATTAAATCATGTTTAAATTTAACCAAATGCAAGTCTCAGTAATTTAGACATAAAACGAACAGCATGGGCATTATTTTAGGCTGACACCTCCGACATATTGAACATTAACGTTACTCTGTGGTAGTAAAAATGAATTCTTGCCTGTAACATTGACATCAAACGTATGGTTTTTGACAATGCTGATCCCTCTGGGTACTTTAAGGTAGTAAATATTGTTATTAAATTATTATTTTATGATGGAAGAGACACATAAAGTTATGCTTTTTTTTTTTTTTTCTTTCTTTCAGTCTAACTAATGTGAAGCCGACGTTGCTGGGCGAGGTGCAAATACTACGATGACTTTCACAGTAAGTACTCTTTTAACAATTGTGTGTATGTTTATTCCATATTAGTCTCAAATTCTGCTAAGATGTGACATTTGTGTAGTTACTTTATTGAGGGCTGCCATGTGCCGTGTCTGGGTGTAATGCAGGCTTTAAACCCATGAGGCATTTCTCATGTTCACATTGTTCTGTTACCAGTATCAGTTTTACAGTAGCCTTATAGCATACCAGTCAACACTCCTGCTTTTCCGGGGAGACTTTCGCATTTCAGACCCTCCCGTTTTGTTATTTCTCCCGAAAAACTTCCAGAATTTCATCCCGCTCTCTGTCCTCCAAAACCCGGTCCATAGTATACATTTACTATAAAATGAAAAATTATGTAAAAGACAACTCTGCCTTATAGGTTTTCACCTCGAAAATATAAAACATTGATTAGGAGTTTTTCTTAAAGGGAGATAGTTTACCAAAAAATAAAATCAGCCTCACGTGGTTCCAAACCTTGAATTTTTTTTTTATGTTGAACACAAGATTATATATTTTGCATAGCAATAATAATTACACGTTACTAAGAAACATCATTCTTACAATGGAGGTTTAAGTTCAATCAGTTATTCCCTCACTGAACTCAAAGTTGAGTTAACAGGGTAAAATTTATGCCATATTCCTAGTTTCCTGCACTGTTCTAGTTTGAAGTCCTAGCATTAAGTTAACCTCCACAGTTGAAATTCAGATACGGAAATTGGTATTTGATTGGCAATGCCCCTGACAGTGTCATCACTAGTTCTATTGAGTGCATGTTTCTCAGAGTAAATGTATGAGAATGCATGTGCAAGTCTGCAGCCAGACACTATTAACTATAAGTGGTAGACCAATCACAACAGACTGGGTAATCTGACCAATCAGAGCAGACTCTCATAATGGAGAGGTTAATTGAATGAATCATTTGAGACATTTTGTAAAGTTAGCAGATCTGAAAATTAAAATCTTTAATGCAATTAAACCTAAAGACAAAAAGAGGAATTTTATTTATTTCATAATGAGGATTTTAAAGGGTTTTGGTCACCGAAACATGGAATTCAAAGTGTTGCGTTGGCAGGTGTGTTTGTCTGTGTGTGTCTATCTCTCCCTCTCTTTCCACCTGCAGGCCCCGCCCTAGCTACGCAGGGGACATGCCCTGGGATTGGAGGAGGTTACCCAGGGCGTCCTTTAAAATGGGAACGGGCGTGGGGTGAGAGAGCGAGTCTTGTTAGTGTGTTGTTTGAGATTGTTGTGATAAAGTTATTCCTGTTGCTGAGTTGTTTTCGTTGATTGTGTTTCCCGTGCTGTTGTACAAGTATTGACTTTGTCTTGTATACCCATCCGTGTTCCCCCTTCCTATTATTATTTTTTTGGTTTGTATGTTTGTTGATTGTTAATATTGTAAATATATACACGGTAAGAGGCAGTAGGGGTTGTACGCCACTTTTATTTTTGTAAATATTTTCACCTGTTTTTGTTCTTAGTTAGGGAGATAGGTGTAGATTTTGTATTTTTCTTTCTGTTATTTTATTAGGTGTAGTAAGTTTCATTTGGGTGTTTAGTTAGTGTATTTTTGTTTATTATTTTTCTGTGGGTTCACCCCGAGGTAGTTGGCTTCACGTTTTTCTTGGTGATAAAAACAAAAAGACACAAAAAAAAAACAAATAAAGAGACCCTACACAAAGGGGTCATTAAAGGGGAATTTTATTTGTCGGGTGTTTTTTTTTATGTTGCGGCCTTGACCCTAGACCAGGGTCATAACAAAAGGCACTTCCATTCGATTTAATGGAAAAAAATTATTATGCGCAGGTTGTAAGTTTTAAATATCCCAAGTGGGATCAAACTGGATGAACCCCACAAATGTGACTGTTGATTATTATTTTTTTTATTGAATGATTGAAACTTTCTTATCACAAATCTTACACATGCGGCCTCTTCCTGTCTCAAACAATGATTCAGTATGCTTTAATATCATTTATCTTGGTGTGAGTGTTCTGCCATGGCTGGATGTTTTCAGTTACGAGTGCTTAAAAGTATCTGAATTGACTCTAATCCCTAACATTTCCCTTTTGTCTTCAAATGAGCTGTGCCGTTTAAATGGGCTGCTCACGAACAGCCAATAAAACTAATAACCAGCAAAAACAATAACCACACGCGTTCTCTTCCACCAGTGCAGTCTTAAGAGAAGCTTTGAGACACTTTTATTAGCTTCATATGGCAGAAAAACAAATACGCTGCTCATTTACCCACACGCACCGAAAGGATGTTTAGGAAAAAGAGGAACAAAAGACCAAAAAAGCAGTCAACATTTTTTCATAGTTAGCTTTGTGTGTGTGTTAAAATGGTTTACACATGCTCATGTCATATTTCATTAACACTTGTTTTGATATTGTGTGGAATCAACAGACCTGAACACAAAGTGAATGATGTTGTTTTTTTGTGTTGTTTCAGGTTCCCACTGATAATCTACTGGAGTTAAAGGTCTCACCTTGCCTAGCCTCCAAAAACTAGACCTTCCGAGGAACAGATGAGCAGTCTGAACTGGTTGTGCTTCATTAATTTTTCTATGGAACCACGCCATTTTGTGGCTCTTGAATGTTTACTCACAAATCCTTTAGTTAGGCGTTTGTTATTCTGTCTTTGTGATTTTGTGCATTTTCAGCTGTGTCTTATTAGGTTTTGTTGTGAACAATTTTCATCCTCTTTGACTAAATGGCACATTTTGTTGTTGTTTTAACAACATTTGTCCTTAGTCATTTGGACCAAATTTACAATTTTCAACATGGGCCACATTAGGCTCACAATCAGATTACATTTTGCCATGAGTGCCAAATCTTTGCCTTAAATGGCCCATATATGAATTGGAATCTTTGGCCTCTTTTGCCATTGTACAGGTGGGCCACTTTAGGCTCACATTCATTTTGTCTGGGCCAAAGGAAGACCACCAGTGGTGCATAACTGCCTAAAGTGGCCCACATTCGTATCCTATCTGGGACTGCAATCAAAACAGATTTTATTGACCTAAAACACCTTAAAATAGCATATGCTAATGAATCATTTAAATTAACCCCTATTAATGTTAAGTTTAGCCTACTTTAAAGCTAAGTTTATAGCCTATTGATATTTTTGTTAAATGGTTTATGCAGTTACATTGTTACAGTGAAGACATTTAGATTTCGGAGAGACCCACATACAGTAGCATAATATCTCTGGCCCAGCTCTGGTCCACACAATCAGCTTTTGCTTGGCCCACATGCCGCAGTGAATTATGGTATATGAACGGACCAAGTCTGGCTTTCAGACAAGGGCCAAACATGGACCATGTCTGGGCCAAGTCTTAGCCAAGTTAATAACTCATAACTAAGCCTGAACTGGGCCAGATATGTTGGTGTGTCACCACAGCAATGAAATTGATAAAACTATGAAATATTGCGCTTTAGGTGTGCTATTTCTCAAAGCGACCAGATTGGTAGAGTTTTCTTTATTTGAAAATGTACTTTAAATGTGGGTCAAAAAAGGCCAAACATTTGTAGCTCACATATCAATTATTAACATCTGGCCCAAATACCACATTTTACGTCCGGCCCAAGGATTTTTTTGACGCCTTAAAGAAGGTGCCACCTCTGCCAAACCAGGGCCATGTTTGGCCCACATGTTGTATGCCAGTGCCGGATGAATGCCTGCTGTGCTAGATTTATGCCAAATCTGGGCCAGAATTCTTTGCTACCTGAGTTTTAACTCTAGCAAGGGGTAACTGGATGCTTTAAAAATTCACAGTTGCTAGGTTGTTCTACCTTTAAAAGCTAAGAGGAGCCTCTGCAAATGATAAGAGGTGTCAATGACTCTTCATACATTTCCTTAAAAAGGCTTTATAACAAAATCTCTTTACTAAAGTGTTTTGACAGCAAAAAAAAAAAAAAAAAGATCCATTCATTCCAGCTGCCTCCATTATTATCTCACTTCCTCCCACTGGACATTCCACTACAGTGCCGACCTTTTCTCACTTCGCTGGAGTGGCTGGGATGCAAAAAACACTTTGATTATGAATTGCTTCTCCTTGAGAAAACCCAGACGAGTCTAGAACACACGCCATGCTTTAAAAAGTGGAAACTGAGAGTCAATGACCGTCCTGTCGTACAATCACATCCTTTATCACGTCCATTTCCTCTTGACCCGCCGTGATCCACAATTTACATAAGTCTTGCATTCTCTGATATAGTTTTTAAAAAAATCTGTTTTCAACCCGTCGGTCAAACTGAGTTTTATTGCTGCTAGAGTTACCACAAACTTCCCTTTCACCCCATTCTGAGGCGAACTTGACAAACATTGACAAACACGAAAGAAATGTGTTGTTGACATTGATAATAAACTCGAAAGTCCCTAAAACATCTGCAAGGGAAGTTCGCGGGGGAAAATGGCTTAACGACGGGCCGACATAATTACGTTCAATGAGAGGGAACCTCTAACGCGTTCATCCCGCCACATTTTAATGAGTCGTGGGTGCCAAGTGGCAACTGCGGTTCCCATCACACCAACCTCGGCATCTTTCTCTTTCCATTCCTATAGGCATACACCAGGCTTACCAGTTTCAACAGTGGACGAAAGAAGAGGAACATTTGAGGTAATTTTCTTCTGTTTTTATAGTTTCCCTTGCTGAAAAAAACCCAGCTTAAACCGACCAGGCTAGTCGACCAGCTAAAACCAGCAAACCATCTTAGGCTGTTTTTTTTTTTTTTTTTAAGCAGAGTCATATTGATCATATTGGACCACACAAGAACTATAGACCTACACTGGGTTTCAATAAATTCTCCCCTTAATTGGACAAACAAGTAGGCCAATAAGTGCACTGAAAAAATTATTTCCTCAAAATTGTTGCAAACAATTTATTTGTGTTGAATTTAAACAAAAAAATAGAATTTAGTAATGTTCAACTTAATTTGTTTGTTTAAATTCAGCCCAAATAAATTGTTTACAACCACTTAATTTAAAAATATTCAGTAAATCCAAGGAATCATGTTTGAATATTTTTTCAGTGTATTAACATAATGATTAATATGTGTCTGTGTTTGTGTATTAGCCTAATTTAGTTTGTATAGGCCATATTGATTCTCGAATGTTTTGACTTTGTGCTTGCTTTAAATATTCTATCAAAATATTTTAATTAAATATAAAATTATTCAGTTGCACTACACCTTTTAAAAATTTAAGGTCAGAAGAAATTATTCATTGCATTGTATGCATTCAATACAACAACAACAAATAAACTGTATAACCAATAAGCATTAAATAAGATTTATCTTTATATTTACCTTATTAAAACAAGTTAAACATGTTTCAACATATACAGTTGAAGTCAGAATTATGACACCCCCCCCCCATTTTTTTTCCCCAATTTGTTTTATGGAGATAAGATTTATTCAACACATTTCTAAACAGAATAGTTTTAATAACCCATTTCTAATAACTGATTTATTTTATCTTTACTTTGATGACAGTAAATAATATTTGACTAGTTTTTTTCAAGACACTTCTATACAGCTTAAAGTGACATTTAAAGCCTTAACTAGGTTAATTAGGTTAACTAGGCAGGTTACTGTAATTAGGCAAGTTATTGTAAAACGATGGTTTGTTCTGGAGACTTGAAAAAGATATATCCTTAAGGGGCTAATTATTTTGACCTTAAAATGGTTTTTAAAAAATAAAAAACTGCTTTTATTCTAGCCGAAATAAAACAAATAAGACTTTCTCCAGAAGAAAAAATATTGTCTGACATACTCTGAAAATTTCCTTGCTCTGTTAATCATTATTTGGGAAACATTAAAAAAAAAAGAATTCAAAGGGGGGCTAATAATTCTGACTTCATCTGTATTTTTCAAGTTATACAGATAACTTGACTTAGTCTGTTAAACTAACAATAGTCTATTGTTATTTGTAAGATGATATTGTTAGTTGAAAGGTTGATTTGATTCAACTTAATTTAAGGTAGCTCCTACATTTTGCTAAAATAAATATGCTTTTCCATCACAAGAACAAATTCATTTCACAAAAGATGAGCAATATCACACTCATAGCAGTGCGATATAGCTGAATATTGGCACTGCGTTGCGTGCGTTGTATATTGTCACACCCACCAGTGACAATATGCAGCCATATCGCACTGCTATGAGTGTAATATTGCGTTAATACAACAGTTTGACGGCATAATCGTGTATATGAATCACGGAGAGTCTAAAAATCCTTTTGTATGAGGAACTGCTTTCTTCCGTCATTCATTCACATCTGCAGCTGACGTCAGAACAGCAGAACCATTACTAATTCACCAACATCACTTTAGAGCTAGTATTTGAATGATTTTCTAGCGTAATGTCAAAAGTGATGACAAAACAGGTGATTTGGATTACATTGCTCTCATGAAATGCCATCACTTTACAGAGATTTCCCAGTATTTCTCTGTTGCAATCGGGATATCACAATAATTAACCCTGAAAAAGCCAAAGCAAAGCAAACACTACCAGATTACTAAATACAGCACTACAACATACAAAAGAGAGAGATCGACTTAGAATGTCACCTACCAGTTTCTTAATGATTTGATCAGCTGTAGTTTGAAATTACGAGTTTTTCCTCCTCTAAGGGCTTATTATGCGGTCTCTGTCGCATCTTGTGGATAGACAATGTCAACTGTCTTTGCTCTGCTCAGTATGACAGGCTGATGGAGGCTGACGTGCTCCGAATCTCTGAAATTATAAATATTTAAAATAGGCACTATCCTTATAAATAAACTGCATAGTTGCAATCTAAACAACTACATTCTCCTCTTAAAAGCCTCAAAAGCACACGCACACACACACACACACACATATATATATATATATATATATATATATATAAATATATATATATATATATATATACAGACTTTGTTAAACTGCAGAATAAAATTTTCTGTATCATCCCTTGCAGCTAAGATCAAAGTCCCATAATGCTAGTTTAAAGCATAAATAAACTAGGAAACACCCATAAATCATAAGCTACAAATTATATTCTTCGTAATTAACAACTGTTAATTATCAGGTAATTTTTACAGTGTGCAAGAAACCCCCAAAATGAACACCAGTCCATTGCCATGACAAAAATATTTTTAAAAATTCATGTTTTTTTTTGTTTTTCTTCATCTCTGGGTCATTGGGTTTGTATTTCTGTGATATGCTTAAGTGCACACAGGGAGGATGTGATTGCAGCGTGAGGGTGTGTAATTGGGGGTGTCGAGCCTCTCATGTCTGACTTGTACTGTGGAATGTACAGTACATGAGGGTTTACGTTCAGCAAAGCCTGGAAATACGCAAGAGACTGAATTCTTGCTTTCTCCCTCATGATTCCTCAAAGACCGTCACCCCTATCGAGTCGAATTTGTGCAGGTAAACACGGCCCCTGGAGCTCACCTTGGCTGAGGCAGCGTCACACCTGTCTACAGCCCACAGGTGATGGAGCTAAACAGACACACATGCTCCAGGAAAGTGGCTGTCCTCTGTGAATGCTCTGTATAGTTTTATGGATGTGATATGGGCACACGAGAGCAGATGAGTTTTAGATCTGAACACATAAGTAAAAGAAGAATCCAAATGCTGATGGAGGTGTTCAAAAACAAGATTTAAAAATAAGGCATCTATAGTTTTATAAAGACCTTTTAACACCCACGGAAAGTTTTTTTTTAGTGAAAGATTCTTCATATTATTAAAACTTTCTGCACATTAAAAAAATATATAGGCATTTTATTTTCCTTTTTGTTCTTGTGATAATTTTGGCTCTGTTACTGCAAAAAAATAATAATAATTCCATTTTCCTTTCATGAGTTTATTTTACACTATATAAAAAATAATTTACCTCTGGACCTGGAGGACAAAAATGAAAATTGTTTCATCCAAGTGAGATTTAATCAGAAAATCATACATTAGTTAACAGGCTTCCATTTTGTTGACAATTTTTACAATTTGTAATATTTTGCCGCATTTTTTAGGTCTGATTTGTTTGAGCCACACTATCTCATGCCTATTTGTAGCTTTTTGATTTAGTGGCTAATTCGTATGTATTTGGATGATTTGCCCATCCTTTCATTTATTCATTCATTTTCTTTTCGGCTTAGACCCTTTATTAATCCGGGGTTGCCACAGCAGAATGAACCGCCAACTCATCCAGCACGTTTTACGCAGCGGATGCCCTTTCTGATGCAACCCATCTCTGGGAAACATCTATACACACTCATTTACACTCATACACTACGGACAATTTAGCCTACCCAATTCACCTATACTGCATGTCTTTGGACTGTGGGGGAAACCAGAGCACCCGGAGGAAACCCACGCGATCGCAGGGAGAACATTCAAACTCCACACAGAAACGCCAAATGACCCAGCCGAGGATCGAACCAGCGACCTTCTTGCTTATTCTTGCCCCCAATGCTTATTCTTACATTTGGTCATTATGCTCATTTGTACATTTTAGTACGATTTGCTCATCCCCAAATGACATTTGGGTTTAGGGGAGTGGTTTGGTGCCACGCCTTCTTTTGCATTTTTTATTACCTTCTTTTTTTTTTTTGCCTTCTTTTGCGATCTTTTATTTTTATGATATCAGTCTGGTTTGAGAGACAAAATCTTTCTTCATTTCTAAGTAAATTGCATTGAAGTAAGTTTAAATAAATGAAAATTCTGTCATTGCTTACATCATTGCATCAATCCAAACCTATTTTGGATTGATTTGAATTTGAATTTAAGTAAACATATTTCTTTTATGAATTTTTCCTTTTCCTCCATTCAAAATCTTTTCACCCAGAATTCATAGACATAGACATTAAATTTAAGTTACATTGCATCTACATGCCAACTAGTTCTCATCAGATTATAAGTAGACTGTTAGTTTAGGGTTAGGGTAAGTTGACATGTACTTGCAAAGTTTCTTATAGTCAGTTAAATGTCTGTTGAAGGAGCATATCAGCAAATATTAAACAGACAGTCCAATAGAACTTAAATGGACCATCAAAATAAAGTGTTAACAATATAAAATTTCCACTTTTGCCATCAAAAAGATGTTTTAAGCAACCTCAAGTAAAGAAAAATGTTTATCAAATGTCCTTTGTGCCGACTGCCATTAGAATTGTAAATACTGGGTTTTAAGTACGAACAGGTGTGATTAATAATATGATTGTCATATTGAATGTATTTGTGTTGCCTGTTTTCTGTGATATGTGTGATGTGAACACTGATGTGGTTGTGTGGTAAAGCCAAAGATAAATTTCCACTTGTGGACAGTAAAGAAAGTAAAGGTTGTAGCTTCTTTTAATCAGTGCACTTGAAAAGTTTGGCATTTGTGCAACTGAAGTTGTGCTTACTTCATGTTCATATTTAAACAGTGTTGCCATAAGGGTTATCCTCCCTACTTTGCAGGAGCAAATGAACCGCAAAGCTGTACAGTTTGATCACCAATGCTCAAGAATCCAATCTCTCACTGAGTCCAAATTACACTCAATATCTGTCTCTCTCATGGGGGCTATTTGATTTGGAAATGATTAGTGGTTTTCGCATGCGGGTTTATGCCAGATATGGAACTGGTTACACAATCGAATGTGTGATATCATTTAGCTTTTTATGATACAATAAATAGCACAGCATGTTCTGTATTGGATATGTTTGCATATGCGGGCAAATTGGTTTGATGTGTGATTTCAGTGTTTGTTCCCAAAATTTCTAGACCGTGATGTTTGTAGGCACAGATCAAAGGTTTGTTTAGATTCTGGTAAAAGGAATATGCATAACGCAGCTTTTAGACCATCAAGAAGCCATTAATCAATACATTTATCATAAGTTTTTCCATGTGTCATATCCACAGGAGGACAGAAGACTAAGACCACACTGAAAATCCACACCAGGCCTTTCTAAGGTAGGGCACAGCTCCTATTTTTATTGTCTCCAGGAAAACAGAAGGAAAATAAATGAAACAGGGACATTTAAAAATGAAATAAAAACGTCATAAAGGCTTAGCTTGGCAAGGTGTTATGTTGCTTGGTTGCTAGCTCTATAGTGATGGAAAGATGATGAGAATTTCTTTGGGTGTGCTGTTCACGCTCGTGTCGAGTTATGCCATCAGGGGACAATATCGCACGCTTTTCCATTCTGTTTCCTTTTGAAAGTTATTGAACCTCGGCTTTATTGAATTTGGCTTCCTGTTATGCACTTCATTTCCTCATCTGGATATCCAGCAGGTCCAAGTTTCCATTTTCTAAACAATTATTTTATAGAGGTTTTTACACCGTCGGCACTAAATCTTCAGGTCTTAAATGCTTTCCAAATTCCACCTTGTTGGATTGCATTAAAGAAAAGATGAATTGTTATAGGTTTGTTGAATGAATTTAAAGGAACAGTTTGTGCAAAATGAGCATTTTGACTATGTTGACCTAAATTTTATTTGTGAGGAACAGTGTTGGGTAAGTAACTTTAAAAAAAGTAATAGATTATAATTGACTGATTACTACTGGAAAACTGTAATCTGATTGCTAGTTACTTCATGTAAAATGTAATCAGATTACTAATTACTTTACTTTGAAGTTACTTTTAAAACATATTAAATATACCTATAAAATACAAAATAAACTGCAGCTTTTTCAGTAATTTAATATTCAGGGAAAAACATTACAATGAGTTGATCACAGCAGATTCACATATTCAAAAGACTTAAAGAGTTCACCCAAAACTTACAATTCTCTCACCATTCACTTGTTCCAAACCTGTTTGTCTTTTTTTAACACAAAAGAAAAAAAACTGGATCCCTGTAACCACTGACATCCATAGTATGAAAAGGCGCAGCAGTGTTTGGGTGTTCTGTGTTTGTCTGAGGTAATTAGTCTACCTAAATGTGTAAATTCCAAAGTATGAAGCTGATAGGTCGGTTCTTATCGCGTGACTCGCAGTTTTCATCTGGGTGCGCCTGGGAAATGCGAGCACACGCAATATGCCCTCCCAATATATTCGCACGCGCAAAAGACACGATATGTAAACGGCCCCATAAGCAGCTATGCTTCTCTTCACTTTCAGAAGATACCTTCCCTCCCGATCCTGCACAAAAAATTTGCCTGTTGAGTCTGAGTTGGGCCGATGTGTTTTTGGGCACCGGTGTCCTCTTTGGTGACGAGTATTGTTGTAGAATTCTATCCATTCAAGTGTTTGAACAAGTTGCTGGTCGAGTTAAAAGCAGTCAAAAGTTCTTTAGAGACTGGGCAAAGACTGCATTTCACATCCTTATGCTCAGTAAAAACAAAGTAATGTCTATTTCCACTTGAAGAAGCAACCACTCTCGACAGCAACCATTTCAGCTGGCGTTCTCCTGCAATTTAGAAGTGCATGCTTATAACTGACGTTGCAGCAGAAAGCGTAATTTAAAAGAAGCATTTTTTCTTCAAAAAACTATAGTTGTAATGTAAGTAACGCAATTAGATTGATTTTAGTAACTGTAATACACAAATTTAAAATGTAATTCCCTTCATTACTGCGTTTCTCAAAAACGTTATTGGAATACAGGAGCGCGTTACTGTGGAACACATTACACCCAACTCCGGTGGGGTATCATTAGGAGCCTATTTGGTTTTGTCTGTTTTGGTTTTTTTTTTTTTTTTCTCGAACTGCAGGCATGTTTTGGCTTGCATTTTATGAACCATCAAAGATAACGGTTTCATCTAAAAATTATCTTTTAAGGTGCTGTATGTAAGTTTTAGACTCTTCTAAAACATTCAAATACACTAATATGTTTCCAGATATTTAAGAAACATGCTTAGTGAACTTACAATGGTAAAGTCAGTTATTCTCCTTTAAAAAAATGTGCATTCCATGTCAGAATGTCTGTCTTTGTTTTGGTCTGTGTAACTCCACCCTCTGCCAGTTTAACCGATTATATTTCCTCCACGCAGAGTTGCCTTGGCAGAAAAAGCACATTTTTCATTTCAGTCATGAAAGCTGCCTCAATTTACTGCACCTCTAATGTATGCCCTGAGGTTGAGTAAATTAAAACAAATGTTCATTTTCTGTGAGCTATCTCCAGTGGTGGAAAGAGAACTGAAAAATCATACTCGAGTAAAAGTACCATTATTTGTCCAAAAATGTAGTGCAAAAAGAGTAAAAGCATCTGTTGTAAATATTACACAAAGTATGAGTAAAAAGTAGCCCTTTTAAAAGTACTCGAGTAGTGAGTAAGGTTGATGCGTTTACATGCAGTTTGTGCAGGGATATGTAAACGTAACATTCTGTAGTGCATTTAGTTTTCTTCCTATATTCATTCGTTTGTTCCTTCCATTGTTTGTTCGGTCCTTCATTCATTCGTTTGTTTTATTCGTTCATTTCTTCATTCTTTTGTTCCTTCCTTCATTTAGTTCTTTGTTCATTCCTTCATTCCTTCCTTCGCTCCTTAGTTTGTTTGGTTCTTCCTTGAGTCTTTTCTTCCTTCATTCTGCCCTTCCTTCCATTCTTCATTCATTCCATTTAGTGATTGTTTTAGGCTGTTTAGCGATTTTAGTCATCATACAGTCAACATCCTTCATTTTCTCATCAGTGACATGCAGTCTATAAACACTCTCTGGGTCATGGTGTGTAAAGATTTTGGACATCTTCTTGGACATTTTTATTGCTTCCAAAAAGTTTTCTGCATTTATAAAGCACCCATGTCTTAAGAAGACCTTCTATGTGCAATTTGATTGGACAGGAATCACAGGACAGATTTTTCTGCTTTAGCCAATCACCATAGACGAGAAAGAAATAAAAAAAAAGTGGTTGCAGGTTGTAGGAAAGTAGTGGAGTAAAAGTACGGATACTGCACTAAAAATGGATAAAGGGAAAGTAAAAGTACTCATTTTTAAAACTACGTAGCAAATTACAATTCCTGAAAAAACTACTCAATTACAGTAATTTGAGTATTTATAATTTGTTACTTCACACCACTGGCTATTTCTTTAAATTTACATAAGAAATATTTTAAAGTAGGATAAAAACTCCCCCAAAAACCCATCGGTCAAGTGTTGGAAATAATCAGTGGTTGTGCTTGGAGCATTAAAAACATTTAGTAGCACCTGTAAATCATATTAGCTTGTTCTTTCAACAGTTACCTTGGCTTATGAATAAAGAAGAAATTCACCTTGCGAATAATGGTGAATAATTTTTATCAGCGCCTCTGAGGATGCAGTTAAACATCAGTGCATGGTGTAATTATTTAAGCCGCAGTTAGCTCTAGATTTTTGAAAGCTAAGGAATGAAAGAGCACTCACCTGATTTAGAGAGTGTTGATCTGCCTTTATGACACACTTAGCACCTCATCATACTTTCCCCAGATGCAGCCGTAAAGATCTAGAGCCTCAGCCGCCACATTTGGACCACTGCTGATATTTACATAACGGGTCACAGCCTGCTGTTTGCCACATTACACTCTATTGCACTTGCAAAGTTAATGTGTTATTTTAGTGCACTACTAAAGTAACTAAAACGTTTAATTTTTGGTTTTTATGTGACATAATATGTTTCTTTTCCTTGTTTCTTTAAAATCACACATTTAAGCTCAAGGTGTTTCTGAAGTTCATACTGTAGGATGAGTGCATGCTTTCATGTTGTCTATGCCCAATTCTGACGTTACCGTACGAATCTTTCTGTTTGAATTGAAACTCAGTTCAGACAAAAATCAGTTCAGACAAACTTTTTCTACATTAAATTATTCTTTTTGTGTCCATGGTGTGCTCTTCTGCTGCTGTAGCTCATCTGCTTCAAGGATGGATGTGTTGTGCATTACAGAAATGCTTCTCTGTAGACCTCGGTTGAAATAAGTTAATATTAATTAAGTAATAAGTAATAATTGTATTAAGTAATTATTAAGCAGCTTCTTAAATCTGTTCCTAATAGTCACCTGTTAATTTATTAGATGCACCTAATCAATTGCTTGTTAATGCAAATATTTTAGCAGCTGTTTACATGAGAGCAACTCAATGCAGTTAGGCATATAGAGGTTTACAAGATGATCTGCCACAGAAAACTAGCATCAGAATAGACTGATTGGTCATCATGGCATGATTGGTCTGAATATCTATGGGATTTTCATTCACATTTTCATGCAAAATAATTTCCAGGGCTTACAGATAATGAAATATCCAGTGAGTGGCTGCTCTGTTGGCAGAGAAGGCTTGTTGATGCCAGATGTTAGATGACCACAGTCAAAATTGATGAAAGAATGGCTACAGTAACTCAAATAAGCAGTTGTTGCTACTGCAGAGATTTCAAACCCAAGCCAGGAGACTCGTTTCAAGCAGAATTCTTTATTGAGAATGTGTTGGTTTCTCTGCAGTCAAACGGGCATCTTCAAAAGAGCCTGCAAGAAGAGATAGACCAGGAGACTTTCGAATATCTTTCCCACCGATATCTGCAGAAGAGCATGGGTGACACTCCTGTCAGCTATGAACAAGAAACCGAGACTACAATTTACATCCACTGAGAAAAATCTCACTCGCCATGCCGTGAATGCCATGAAATTTAGACCACAATAATTCATTGGTATGGGACAATACAGCATCAATTCCTCTTAGGAATGACAGATACAAGTCCTGCACTGTGGTCAGAGGAATTTTGACCTATTCTTCTTGCAGAGTAGTGGTGAGGTCACTATGATGCTTTCCTGACTCACTCCTTCAAAACACCTCAAAGTGGCTCAATAATATTTATACCTGGTGACTGTGCAGGCCATGAGAGATGATGCAAGGTTTCAGTTTCTTCTGCAACATTCTGGTGGTAAGGTTAAAATCAGGTATAAACATTATCGATCCATCTCCATCAAGAAGATTTACAACCATGTGTGTGAATCAGAGCCTCAAAGAATTAAGGCAGTTCTGAATTAAAAAGAGGTGCTATCCAGCACAACCAAAGTGTACCTAATAATGTGGCCAGAGAGAAAAAAATTATAGCAAGAAGTGTTTCTAGAAGTTATCAGCAATATCCAAAGAGCAACAGCATTGCTGGTATGGAGAGGAAAATGTGATTACCCTGTAATAAGAAGCAGGTGCTGTGTCTGGTTACTATGATACCCTTCCCTTGATGCAGTTAACAAGACTGAAATATGAATGAATGAATTAACCTTGAATGCAGCAGAATTATAAATAACCCAGAACTACGTAATGCTGGAACACATGCCTGAATCTGCAAACAATGCACTATACAGCATGTTTTGAGATGTTGAAATCTCTGTGCATTATGCATTGTACTGAATAGGTCAGGAATGCGATCATTTAGGATCAAATGCAGAGTGTTGAACACAGAATGATGTCAGGAGCTTGAAAACACAGCAGTCAGTCTGCATCATTTTCAGCACCTACTTCAGATAATGTGTAAGCATGATACCATTAAAGCTCTAGAAAATATGTGATTATTGATGCGAGTGAGTCATAATCGAAAACTTTAATCACCTAGGCAATAAGCTTTAAGCTGAAATTCATTTCAAACTTATTTCACCATACTTTCTTGGTCTTTTTTTGCCAGCTCCAAATGTGCGCTGACAGATGTTCTGCTTGTTAAGATCACAAGCTCTGGTCTGAACTTCAGAGTCCTGGACATGCTTTGAGCTTACTGGCCTGAGTATAAAGAAAAATGCCAATTATTCTTTTGGACATTATACTGGTCTATAAAATGTCAAAGGTATGAAATCTGACTTTTTTAACGACAATGCCTGTTCAATATGAAAGCTATTGAGTTTTTCACTGAGATTTAGTTCATGCAAGAATGGAAATAGACACAACATAAATACAGGAATCTATATGCTGCCCAAAAACATGTCAGTTGTATACACAGTAACTGTAATTGATTATTGATTTTAGTAAGATTTAGAGATTGCAAGGTAAAAACCACCAAGGTTCAAACTTTTTGAACTAGCACTTCTCTTAAAAGCTCAGTTGAATTGAAATCTGTGGAGTTTGTAAGCAAAGCCAACCAATTGAACTCTTTCCCTTGGTTTCACAGACAAGGCTTAAGACTGGCACCGGACTAACTTAGGACAATTAGGAAGAGAAGCACTCTTGCTCAGTACAATGAATATTGGTGTACTTGTGTTGTTTTGTATTATTTTAAGTCATTTGTGATGCGGGGACATACAGTCAAATCTTTTGCTGAACAGATTCACTACTTATCATGCTCATGTAAACGCTTTAGTCATATTATTGTCTTACTCAGATAAAGGCAAATAATTTGATTACTGATGTCCATGCAGACAATGTGAGGGGGTGGGTTAGGGGTGGACTTTAAAAGCATTGCTTGCAGCTCAGCTTGTAACTGCACAGAGCCTGCATCCAGACCCCTGTCTGTCTAAAGAGAATTGGGACACCCCTTGCCCTAAGAGGAAGGGCTAAGGGGTAGAATTGGGATTAGGCCTAAGACTCATTGGACCAAGGGATCTCCTTTCAAGACTAAGGGTGTACTCACACTAGGCGCGGTTGCATTGAACCATGCTGGGGCGTGATTGTCCTCCCTCCCCTTTCCCCCTCGGCCTGCACTCACATTGCATTTTACCTTCCAAGTCTGAGCACACTTAGGACAATTAGGAAGAGAAGCACTCTCGCTCAGTACAATGAATATTGATGTACTTGTATTGTTTTGTATTATTTTAAGTCATTTGTGATGCGGGGACATACAGTCAAATTTTTGCTGAAAAGATCCACTACTTATCACGCTCATAAACTTTCATAAAATCATCGTGCTGCACGTATTAGGAGGTTTGGTGAAGGTGGCAGCTGATGTGCAGCGAGGAGTTTCAATTTTCAATAACGCATTGACGTTAATCGAATTATGGGCTATAACATGTAAAACGGGTCATGAAAGGAACATTCAAAAAGTAACTCATGTAAACGTCTAATCTTATTATTGTCTTACTCAGATAAAGGCAAATAATTTGATTACTGATGTCCATGTAAACGCAGTCAATGTGAGAGGTAGGGTTAGGGGTGGGCAATAAAATCATTGCATGCAGCTCAGCTTGTAACTGCACAGAGCCTGTCTGTCTGCCTTTATTATGTTCTTTAGATAATTTCTGAACAATGTGTGGAGTGTGGTAGGTGTGCATTAACCTGCTAAAAAAGGCCATGTTCACCATTGTTATAAGTGCTGTACCTAGGCTTTTCCCTATTGGTTTTCCATGGGGAAAGAATTAGGCCCAATCCCAATTCTATTTTTCTACCCCTACCCCTACCCCTTCTCCTTGGCCCTTGAAACAGAGTGTGAAGGGGAAGGGCTAATTTGTGGATCTCCTTACTTCCGGGTGCAGCTATGCTGCTGTTGTGGCTGGTGTATTCTGGGAAATTTTCTTACCCCATGGTTTCCAGTGTGGCCCTGAAAAAAGCTCCATTCAGAGGGGTGTTTACCCCTTCCCCTTAGCCCTATGCTTTCAAGCTAAAGAGAATTGGGACACCCCTTGCCCTAAGAGGAAGGGCTAAGGGGTAGAATTAAGATTAGGCCTAAGACTCATTGGACCAAGGGATCTCCTTTCATTGCTCTACTGTCTAGTTCCAATGCTGGAATGACCACTGTAGAGGTTTTCGAAGTAGACAGGGGTCATCTTAAGCACTATGTGGACAATTTTTAAAAAGTGAGTTAGTGACAGTCAAATATGGTCACTCATACCCAAAATTAAAACCAAGTTCACACATACGCAGACACACACACAGCAGAAATAGTGGTCAGCCATTTGATAGTGTAGCCATTTTGCCAAGCTACGATAATGCTTTATTCAACAGTTTCTTCTCCTGAGTGTCTTTATATATGGCACACGTTCATAAATATTGTGCATATTCTTGTAACTTGAAAATATTCCGCTTGAACTTAAGGATGTTGAACATTTGAGGATGTTTTCTTGTGAACTGAATAAGCTTATTTGGCCATAGTTTATGAGTGTGTGAAAAAAGAGGTGTGGGTGTTTCCCAGTGCTGGAAGGGCATCTGCAGCATAAATCTTGCTGTTTAGAGGATGAGAGGGCTCTCAAATTTCACCTGAAATGATTTGTGCTGCAAAGATGAACAAAGGTCTCAGGGACTTGGAACAAAATGAGGATGAATAATTAATAACACAATATTAATTTTGGGTGAATTAACACCTTAATAGTGGGGACTTTTACTTAAACTAAAGTGTTACCATTGAATTCTATGTAGACTGTTTCTATATACTACTTAAAAACTAATTTAATATGTGGCCTTGCTAGGAGATTGTCAACAATATTTGCCTAAATTATGACTGTTCATAATGTTTTTGTTTTTTAAATATGGCTGTTATTAAATAAAGATGTAGTTTGCAGCCAGATGGAATATTTACAACATCTGCTACCATGTTAGGATGGCACAGTGGTGCAGTGGGTAGCGCTGTCGCCTCACAGCAAGAAGGTCACTGGTTCAAACCTCAGCTAGATCAGTTGACATTTCTTTATGGAGTTTCTATGTTCTCTTCGTGTTTGGTGGGTTTCCTTCGGGTGTTCCAGTTACCCCCACAAGTCGAAAGACATGCGCTATAGGTGAATCTGGTAAGCTAAATTGTCCGTAGTGTATGTGTGTATGTCCTGGTCCTCCAGGTTGCGGGTTGGGCGTTGGGCTATCGACCCACCTGGTAAAAATGAGATGTTACGAAGCACCGACATGTTACAGCTAAATAATGGCCCTGGAAGTAACTAACTAACTACCATGTTAAGGTTAATGCTTGCTAACTAGAATAGCCTTTGACTTTGAAGCGCATGTAACGTTCTGATTAATTTATTCTGTGTAAACTTTGATATAACTTTGTTGATTGTGCACCATGAAAATGCATTACTCTTCTTCAGTTCTCAAAGCATCTGTATCCATTTGTCACAGATGAATTAAATGATCCCATCACATCCTTATATATGCCAGTCACTCAGCTTGGGGGCGAGCCCTTTGGAAGAGCCCCATTGTTTGTCTTGACAGAATACAGTTAAGAGCTCTTCCTTTGAGTTGCAGCTGTTGGCCCGAGCAGACAGGAGTGAGACTACGGACTGCAGGTATGTGGAGGTGAGCAATGACAGGCTTTTTAAGCCTCCTCTTTGATGTTCTGCCCCCCTCTGGGAGCTAAAAGGGTAACGTGAGACATCAGGGAGCACAATGACTCTCTCACCTGCACCCTTTGAAGATCCAAGCATGCCTAGGACATCTCCATCAGAGGATCCACGGACGTTTATGGGCCCTTTTTCTTTCTTTCTTGTTTTGAGTGCACTAGTCAAACTACTCCTGAAGTCTTTGTGGCCGTGTGTTTCTCAGCGCTCTGGTTACAGCGGCTCTTGTTCTGTGTCAACCTGCTCCGTGGCCTGATCAGCATCAATCGCTCACCCTCTGTATGTCAGTGAACCTTAAGGGTCACATCCTGCGCTGACCAACTCTCCAGTCAGATTCTCTTTCTAGGACAGTTTCTCACAATGTACCTCACCAAATGTGACCTGTCTTTTGCTATGATATCCTGTTGCTTCTCAAGACTTACCTCAGAGAAGCCACTGACCACAAAATTAATAAAGTTCAAGTTTAAACTGAAGTGACTTGAGTATACTTTATAGTAATGTTAAATTTATTATCATTAGGTAAGGCATTAAGAGGACATTCACTCACTATCCTTCGGTTTAGTCTCTGATTTATCTGGGGTCGCCACAGCAGAATGAACCGCCAATTTCTCTGGCATATGTTTTATGCAGCAGATGCCCTTCCAGCCACAACCCTACACTCATACACTACAGCCAATTAAGCTTATCCACCTACACTGCACACTGAGCACCTACATACAGTATGGACTCTGGGTGAAACCAAAACACCCGGAGGAAACCGATGCAAACATGGGGAGAACACAGAAACGCCAACTGGCCCAGCCGGGACTTGAACCAGCGACCTACTTGCTGTGAGGCAAGTGCCAACCATTGAGCCACCATGCCGGCCTATTAACAGGATACTTTACCCAAAAATTATACATCTGTCATCATTTACTCACCCGTCACTTTTTCTTTCTTTTGATGTACGCAAAAAAAGATGTTTTGAAAAATGCTGGTTGATGGTACCCATTGAGTCATTTTTTTAATGGGCCAATGGGTAAATTGCACAAATTGTCATGGTGTTGCTATGTAGGTTCCAAGGTAAATCAAGTCGTAAGGTTGCTAAGAGTGTTTTGGGTTGTTTCTAGGGTATTGCAGGGGTATTACTGGTTTCTAAGAGTGCTAGGGCGATGTCATGCAGTTGTTAACATGGTGGTTGTTAGTATGTTGCTAAACGTTTGTTATTGGCATTTGGTTTCCAATGTGTTTGAGTGGTTTCCAAGGTATTTTTGTTGGTTGATGATTGAGTGTTGCGATTTGGACAGTGGTGGAAAGAGTACTGAAAAATCATACTCAAGTAAAAGTACCATTACTTGCCTAAAAATGTAGTGCAAGTAGAGTAAAATTATCTGTTGTAAATATTACTCAAAGTATGAGTAAAAAGTACACCTTTTACGCTGTATTACACTGTAAAAAGTTAATTTGTGGATGTGTGTAAACGAAACATTCTGTAGTGCATTAATCATTGCGCAACATGCACACAACATCATAAGACACTGATATTAGGTTTGATGTCAGGTGACCAATATTCAATGTCTAGCCATCGTCTAAGGACAACGTTATTTTGATGTCCAAAAACGACGTTGATATTTGGTTGATTTTAGGTTGTGTTAGAATGTGACCAGAATCCAACGTCGAGCAAACATCTTAAGCCAAAGTCATATTGACGTCAAAGACTGACAACCAAAATCCAACATCTGATAGATGTCATAGTGTTAACGTCCACACAACTTCAAGCTGTAACATCATTAGATATTGATATTTGGTTGATTTTAGGTTGGACGTTGGACATTAACGTTGGCCTGACGTTGAGTTCTGACAGCAATACAATTTTAATTTCCAAACAAAATGCAACGTCCCCACGACATTGAGATACAACTTCAGTCTGACGTCATGTTGACGTCTTGTGCCTTTAAGGTGTGTTTAAGGCCATTTCGGTCTTCACACAGTAAACATCCCTCATTTTCTTCATCAGTGACATGCATCTAAACAGTCTCTGCTTTTGGACATCTTGGACACTTTTAATGCTTCCAAACTGTTCGCTTCTATTATAAATTGCCCATGTCTTGAGATCATTATGATGATATTTACCTCTTCTATGTGTGATTCAATTGAACAGGAATCACATGACTGATTTTTCTTATCCCCATAAACAGGAAAAAATAAAGTAGTGACTGCAGGTTCAAGGAAAGTAGTGGAGTAAAAGTATCGATACAGCAATAAAATGTACTTAAGGGAAAGTAAAAGTACACGTTTTTAAAACTACTTAGTAACTTACAGTTCCTGAGAAAAACTACTCACAGTAATTTAAGTATTTGTAATTTGTTACTTTACACCACTGGATATGGATTGATCTGGGTTGCTAATTATGTTTCAAAATTATGTTGAGTGGTTGCTAGAGTGTTTCAGAGTGTTCTGAGTCATGTAATGGTAGCTAAAGGTGTTTATGGTTTCTGTATTATTGCATGAAGGTTGCTAGAGAGTTGCTCTACAGCTTCTTATTGTATTGGCTCCTCTCTTGCCAGGTGAAAAAGTTATTCTGACTCCTTAGAAAAGGTGTTATTTGTATTTTATTACATGGTATAAGTTCACTTGAAAATAAAGTTGCATACATTTATAAACAATTAACTTTCATAAAAAGTCAAGTGAAGTCATATCCAAATACATTTCTTTGAAAAGATTATTTTAGACTATTTTCTTATTACTGCAGTACTTAAAACTATTTGTCATGGTATTATATATATATATATATATATATATATATATATATATATATATATATATATATATATATATATATATATATATATATATATATATATATATATATACATGTATACATATATATATATATACAGTTTAAATCAGAATTATTAGCTCCCCTTTGAATTTTTTTATTCTTTTTTAAATATTTCCCAAATTATGTTTAATAGAGCAAGGAAATTTTCACAGCATGATAATATTTTAATAATATTCTGGAGAAAGTCTTATTTGTTTTCAGCTGGAATAAAAGCAGTTTTTAATTTTTTAAAACCCATTTTAAAGTCAAAATTATTAGCCCCTTTAAGCTATATTTTTTATCGATAGTCTACAAAACAAACCATCGTTATACAATAACTTGCCTAATTACCCTAACCTGCCTAGATAACTTAATTAACCTTATTAAGCCTTTAAATGTTACTCTAAGCTGTATAGCTGTCTTGAAAAATATCTAGTCAAATATTATTTACTGTCATCATGGCAAAGATAAAATAAGTCAGTTATTAGAAATGAGTTATTAAAACTATGTTTAGAAATGTGTAGAAAAAAATCTTCTCTCTGTTAAACAGAAATTGGAGAAAAAATAAACAGACATATATATATAATGCTTAAAAGCTCTCGAAATTTAATTTCTAAAAGTATTCGAACATTTGAAAAGGTTTTTGCTCTGATCAGACAGGCACCTCTTGCCCTGACATGGCCACAGGAGGGAGTCAGAGGGTCAAAAACTTTTCCAGCCTTGTTATTTTAAATGGCTTCTGTCTCTATATACTGCTGTACAAACAGAGGCTCTTGTTGTCGGATGACCAGAGCAGTCAGTGTGAATCAGAGCAACTATAGCCAATGGCAACAGTTTATGTGCAGACAGGTGAAAAAGATACTCCTGTAGGTCAGCACAAGGTCATCCAGCAGAAGACAGATAAGTGACTCTGCATGAGGTAATACCGCATCAACCACACACACCTATTTGGCTTGGCAAAGGGAGCTCTTTGTTAGCGCAGAGAAGTGCTGATGGCTTCTGTCCCCCACTGGTGGGGTCACAGGGGCCCTTTTCTGAAATAGAATAGGCCGTGCGGTGCACCTGACAAAGATCCAGCATCATCAAATATTGATTGATCCAACACATTGGAATTCATGTTTTAGATGTTTTAAAACCTGTAGATTTTGACCACTTTGGCTGAGCCACCACTGAGCCACCATGTCGCTGAACTTAATATTTTTTCCCTATATAAATTTTAATAAATTTTAACTTATTTAGCTTGAAATTAGATTTACTGACATTTAATTTTCATTATTATTACTATATAATTTTTTTTTTTTTTAAATAGTACGAATAGTATTATTGGCTTAATGTTAGATTTTTGACTGACAAATGCTTTTAAAAAAATGTATTATTTTTACAATTTGACTATAAATAAGATTTTTTATCAGATTAAAATTGTGTATATATGTATGTTTCCTTAGTAGCCAGAATAGCCATTTCAGCAGAAATTTTTTTTTTTTTAATTTAAAAATGTAAGCAAATTTAAAACAAATATAATCATGCAAATTATTTAGCAGAAGATTTTATAACCTAGGCTCATTCTGAAAACGTAGGCTATATACATTTCTGGAGAGCGCCAAATGCGTCCCAGGAGCTACATTTTTTTTGTAGTTTTTGTTTTCGCGAATCCTCCAGAGGGGGCTATTTCAGATCTCAAATTTCTCTCACAAGTGCCATTCGCACCTGCTCTTCTCGTGTAAATCCACCAGAGGCCGCTGTCGACTGACTAACCGACTGAATGACTGACTGACTGACTGACTGATCAGCTGACCCACCATCCTCCTTCCCTAAACCCCACCAATAGTGTTTTTAAAAGCATTGATTGACCCACCCACCCACTTTCCTAAACCCAACCGACAGTTTTGAAAAGCAATCCAGAAAATTAAAAGCCTTCGCCTGATTTTTACCACATTCTCACCCAGTTATTTACTTGTTTATTTCATTTTTTGGCTTCTGTTTTAGTCTTACCCGCTTTCTGAAACCGTTCTTCGCTGGACTCGAACCCCGTCATCATGGTCAACTCCTCTCTGTGTCTCAAGTCTGCCAATGTACATGATGAGCTACTGGACAAGCGGGAAAGCCTCCCACATGGAGTTAAGCGGTCAGCTGGTAAGCGCGAAAAGGAACGGCATTATACCACCCCCTAGTGTTTGTTTTAAAGACTAAATGCAGCCATACGTACATCTGGCTACATAATTTGTGATTTCCAGAAATGTATATAGGACTACATTTTCAGAATGAGCCTGTGTTGCAATGATAACAGTAACGTGCCACGTCACCCACTTCATTTAACAAACCATGCAAAGTGATAACATTTTGTTCTTTCTAGTCCTATCCTATTTCCATCTGGAATTAATGGCCACATTAATCTGGTCTCTCTGTTACCCATCACCCATAATTCCCTGCTGTGACCTCAGTGACCCTCTTGTCCCCTCGTGCCTGTCCTGCTCCTCCTCATTCTCTTTTTCAGCAGCTTTCACCTCTCAATGACTCGAGGCTCTGGCAGGGTGACAGGCCCTGTCCTTCTGTCTGTCTTTCTGTCCTGGACCAGCCTGAACCAACCCCAGTCTAATCCCTGGATCACCTTTCCCCCATGGGGACACAAGTGTGGATCAGTGGGACAGAGCTGCAGGAATCTCCTCTTTTCTTTCGGGTACTGAACCACATCGTTCCATGAACACCGCTCCTTTATTATTAGTGCATGTGTCCTTTGATTAAACTAAAATCTTTTTTACAGTGTACTGCTATGACTCCTTTATGAAATATTGATCACTGCATTTTAAATATCCAAATAAAAACAAGATTTTTGTTTCTATTTCTATTTTTGCAGTGTAAATAGTTTTGTGATCAAAGAATCTTTATTAAGCCAAGCCTATTTTGAGATTATTAAATTAGTCTTGCAAATTGTATTGTAGGCGTCACGGAGGCACAGTGGGTAGCACAATCGCCTTACAGCAAGAAGGTCGCTGGTTCGAGCCTTGGCTGGGTCAGTTGGCATTTCTGTGTGGAGTTTGCATGTTCTCCCCGTGTTTGCATGGGTTTCCTCTGGGTGCTCCGGTTTCCCCCACAAGACATGTGCTATAGGTGAATTGGGTAAACTAAATTGTCTGTAGTGTATGTGTGTGAATGAGTGTGTACAGATGATTCCTAGTGATTGGTTGTAGCTGGAAGGGCATCCGCTGTGTAAAACATTGGTGGTTCTTTCCACTGTGGCGACCCCGGATTAATAAAGGGACTAAGCCGAAAATAAAATAAGTGAATGAAATTGTATTGTAACAGTGTACAACGTTGTTGTACTAAATCATTACCACATATTCATGATATCTGCATGAACTGTGAAGGAAGACTATGGGAGGGAAGCTTAAAAGCTCAAAATAACACAACTATTGAGTTTCAATCCACTTAAATTAGTAAAAACCTATAAGCTAACTTATTTTCTTCATGTAGTCCCAACACAAATCGATTGTGTGGAACCCACCACCCCTCGTCACGTAACGTTTTGTTAGGACACAGGGTTACAATGTAACCTGCTCACCTAGTGTCTACTTTTGTAATATTTATTTCATTTGCTATTTAATAACCTCATGTGAAACTGAATCTGTCTCATTTCAGAGTCTGTTACTGTCCACTGGAGGTCACATTTCAGTCACGAACGCATGCTTTGAGAGCCTTTCTGAATTAATAAAATACAGTTTTCCACTAAGGCAACCCAGGATGCTGTAATATAATTAGCCAAACTGGAACTGAGCGGGTTAAAATGACCAAAACAAAAACATTGTTCCGGCATACTAAGTGAACAGGTTTACATGACATGACTTCTCTCGATGTGGAGGAGCAGCGGCTCTACTCCAAGCTTCACCTGGGTGGCAGAGCTCCTCACCCTATCTATAAAGGTGTACCCTGCCATCCTGCAAAGGAAACTCATTTCGGCCGCTTGTATCTGAGATCTTGACCTTTTGGTCGTGACCCAAAGCTCATGACCATAGGTGAGAGTAGGAACGTAGATTGACCGGTTAATCGAGAGCTTTGCTTTTCGGCTTTTTTTTTTGCTTTTTCCCGCTCAATTCCTTCTTTATCACAATGGACCGATACATCAACCGCATTACTGCTGCCGCACACCGATCTGAGGTGAGGTGAACTATCTGCTGCTGCTTTCAGTAGTATGTCAATAAACGTCATGTAAAATAGCATTCAAACTCACATTATTAGCATTGAACACTGATTAATGCACATGACGTGTACCTGAGAAGATCATTGCCAGTTTTCTGTTGTTCAGCTGCAAGAAATAGAAGCCATTTCTAATATATCAATACGAGGTGTTGGTTGGAACAAAAACTCCTTTTAAAATGGAAAATATTCCTTCTATCGCATACCGCTGCTTTTATTTAGAACACAATTTCAGTCAGCCTTGTAGGTCCTCAATCTGGCAACCTGCGATTGTGTTTGTTTTGATCCATGAATGCAATACCTAGTTCAACCACTGGATGTCAAACTGACATACTGCACCTATAATTTAATCATTTATTCCAGTGCTTTTAAAGATAAATTTTCAGTTTCATTAATCCAGTCTTCAAAGTCACATGATCCTTCAGAAATCACTCTAATATTAATTATTATTATTATTATGATTATTATTATTATTATTATTATTAATGGTATTGGTATTAAAGGGCACATAGTTTACCTCTTTTTTATGATTGAATATTAATATTATGGTTCTTCTGAGTGTGCCAGTTTAGGTTCAGTTCAAAACACAATTCAGATTTTTTTATTATAATGTGTTAAAAAGTGTCATGTTGGGGGCGTGTCCACAGCTCGCTGATTTAGGGGTGTCTTGCTTCACATGTAGATTAGTTTCGGCTTCCCGCCCAACGTAACAAGGGGGCGCGGAGCCATGAGCTCACCCGCTCTGTGTTTGCAACAGAGTCTGACAGGCAGACTGAGAGAAGGAGCAGGAGTGAGAGGATCAGCAATCAGTCGTACATATACGACTCGGACACAGACCAAGCAGAGAGTACAAAATCTGTCTTTGTATAGTTTTACAGCCAACTGTGTGCTAGTTTCAAGTAACGAGCTTGTACACCGAGACTAATAACCACGCACACTGAATTAACTTTGACTGAGGCACGGGATACGTTGCTTGAAGCCGCGACACGGCACACCAGACACTCTCTGTGGCGCGGCAGAAACATGAAGTGTCCCGAATCATAGCGCCACGCATTTTAGAATTTTAAACATAGGTTTTCTATTAGGGTACATACAACGGCGCTTCAAGTCGGCCGACTTGAAGCGCCGTTGTGTGTACCCTGATAGAAACCTATGTTTAAAATTCTAAAATGCATGGCGCTGCGTCAGGTACAGCAGCACCTAGTTAAGATCACAGGGAGCTTCTGTGATCGCAAGAAATGCAAACGGCTGAAGTATAAGGTAGACTCAATGAGAAGTACACATGTTTGCAAACCTACCTAAAGATAATTCCGATTAGAGCGATAATGTGGAGAATATTGATCTTGTGTTGAACCCAATGAGCCTTGCATCTAAAAATAGAGCAAGGGTGTTCCTTTAGTGATATCGCTTCGACTCACGCTGAAAATGGCGGATGTGAATCAAGAAACTGAGGATATGATGACATGCCTGTCAATCAATATTGGTGGGCGGGGGGACAGCTCCTACGTCAAGTTCCGGTCGGTCTGAAAACCGCTCCAATTGGTCCACCTTTATTCATGTTGTTAAATTGTAAAAAAAAAAGCACTGGTTGTGCTTATATCACCCCAATATGACGGTCTATACACCATACCTACACACATGTCTGTCCAAACAGCTTGAAAAGTAGATTTTTTACCATAGGTGCCCTTTAAAAGTAATAATAACTGGACTGATGGTTTCATTTGAAACTAAATACAATAAGAAATCAGATATTTAAAACTTTAATAAACATTTACCAATTTAACAATTTCTTTACATTTAATAAATGCTGCCTTGAGGAACAGAATCACTTATTTAAAAAGAAAAAAAACTGTCCCCAAACTTTTGACCGGCAGTGTATATCTGCTTCAATATAATTGCTGAAATGTTAATGTTGTTTTTTTTGTTGTTTTTTTTGCTTTGAATCTTAAATCATGTAATCCTCCAGAGCTGACACGGACTCATCCAGATATAGCGCTCGTCTCACAGCAGTGTGTCAGAATCAGTAGCTCTCTATCCATGAAAAACTACCCACATCTGCTTAATTTCACTTCCCTTGTGGCAAGTCAGAGGATGAATTACAGAAGAGGAGGATTTACTAGACATCTGCATTCGAACCCATGGGCGATCGCTCTGTTTCTGGCTGTACATTAGTCTGATTATAGTTTATATATGTAGGAAGAACACACAAGCCAGTCGCCACAACTTCTGGTGTCTAGAGGTTAGTATAGATAAGATCAAGCTCAATGGAAATGTGTCGGATGAGGAAATGCTGGAAGACACCAGTAAAAGTGAGTTAGAGAGAGAGACAGAGAGAGAGAGAGAGAGAGAGAGAGAAAGAGGCGACTGCAGGCATGAGAGGCATCTTAGCTCTGTACACTCATATGTTCACAGGCTGAGGTCAGTGAACCTGAGAGTAAAACAAACCGTTAAGCTAACAGAGGGCATCATGCATCACTGCACATGCATTCTTGTCAGTGGGAGATCTCATGGCTCACAAAGTCAGACTGGTGGATGCTTTTTTTACAGCATGGCGTACCAAAGTCAAGGAAATTGCAAAGATTTGCGCATTGAAATAGTGTGTTTGATAACATAGTGTCGCAACATAAAAAAGAAAATAGAAAAAAACAGTAATGGCTTTGCAATAGTTGCATTTTTATTTTCATTCATTCATTTATTTTTTTTCGGCTTAGTCTCTTTATTAATCAGGGGTCAGCACTTACCCACCGTGTTGCCTTTTTTATTTTATCTATTTATTTTTATTTTATTATTATTTTTTATTTTATTATTATTATTATTATTTATTATTTATTATTTATTATTTTATTTTATTTTATTTTATTTTATTTTATTTATCTAACATCTTACTTATTTGCCATAGTTAAATTCCATAACATGCCAATTACATGTGATACCAATTTCAAGTGTTCGCACATACATACGTTTTTTTGCATTTTTTTTTTTGTTAGTTCTTTATTATAATGTTTTAATACAGGAAATTTTACCAGAAAAATGGCTAAAATGAAGGAATGATATAATAAATATGCGTTTGAAAGATGTGATTTTCTTGGGGAGAAATACTTTAATGTGCAATACAAAAGGGACTAATAAAAGTAATATAATTTTCCTGTCATAACACAATACAAGGTTTCACTAAACGGCAAACCAAGACCACAATAAAAAAAAAACAGACATATGGGAGTGGAAAATCATTGCATAATGGCAGTAATACTAATAAACTGACCCACCACAAACATCAGAACTGTAAATCAGGTTTTGGGATCATTTAAATACTATTCTTTTATACATTTTGCGTCTGAAAGGCAAAGTTTTTAATGTAACATTAGTATCAAGTGCACATCCATGTGACTTTTGGATTTATTCTGTACAGTACGGTAATGTTAAACATGTTCATAATGTTGCTGTGGAAAGACTCGTTTAGAGTTTTTGGAATAATTCATGGTTGCTGAAAGTAATCTGTTAATTTGAAAAAGTTTCCTTTGGTTGAACTGCAGGAGAATAACCCCATTGAACCCAGTTTAAAAAAAAAAACACCAAGCATACTCTGTTTACAGTTTAATAATAGGTTATTTAAAAAATACCCAAGATGCCTCACATGGAATAAATACTTAAATAATTTGTAGTAAGCTACTTTTTTTTTTTTAACCATATTACACTATTTGTATTGCACTGTATTCTAGTAGTTACAACTCTTTGTTAAAAAATGCTACAGCATACTGTGCTGTAGAGCACATTGTGAAGGAATGAACTGTACTCAATGCTGTAGTATACTTCTTTACTATATATATATATATATATATATATATATATATATATATATATATATATATATATATATATATACATATATATACATATATATACATATATACATATATATATATATATATAAATGTATGTATTTATGTATGTATGTATATATATATATATATATATATATATATATATATATATATATATATATATATATATATATATATATATATATATGTATGTATTTATGTATGTATGTATATATATATATATACATATATATATATATATATATATATATATATATATATATATATATATATATATGTATGTATTTATGTATGTATGTATATATATATATATATATATATATATATATATATATATATATATATATATATATATATATATATATATATATATATATATATATATATGTATATATATATATATGTATGTATTTATGTATGTATGTATATATATATATATATATATATATATATATATATATATATATACATATACATATACATATATTTATATATACATATACATATATTTATATATACATATACATACACACACACATATATATATATATATATATATATATATATATATATATATATATATATATATATATATATACACTTATACATGTACATATACATGTACATTTTTTTTTTTTTTTTTTTGACATTTAAAGCTTAACTAGGTTAATTCAAAGATATGTGGTATGGGTGAATTGGGTATGCTAAAATTGACTGTAGTTTATAAATGCGTGAAGGAGTGTGAATGGATGTTTCCCAGTGATGGGTTGTGGCTGGAAGGGCATCCACTGCGTAAAACATATGCTGGATAAGTTGGATAATTACACTCATACAATAGTTACCATAGCATTTATGTGCATGTGCATGTATAAGAGTGTCATTGTGTGGCTATGTGACTGTTTGTTTCACTGTATGTGTTTAAGTGTGTGTGTGTGTGCGCTCACCCTCTGTGCCCCCTCACCCTGGTGCCCTGTGGTTAATTGGATTCAGGCAGGGGCTGTTGATGGGAGGGAGGAGTGTGGCTGCATTATTATCTGAGCGTCTGTGTGCAGCATCAGTCTGATAACATTCACTCTGAACTCCCTCAGACAGAAGGAAGCACTCTTACACAACACTCTGGAGCATGGCACAGCCGACCACATTTACACTCACTTGTACAGCTATCTTTATGAGGACTTCGCATAGACAAAATTATTTTTAAACTGTACAGACTGTATAATATATATGCCTTTTTCCTCATGGGGACCAAAAAATGTCTACATGAGGTCAAAATTGACTGGTATTGCTATAATTTTGGGGACATTTGGTCCCCACAATGTAAGTAATACAACGTACACAAACAAGAATGAAAAACTTCTTAGGATTAGAATTATTTTAGCTTCTAATTGTCATACCTCAGATTAATTGCAATATTACTTATAAATAATGTATACAATAGCAAAAAACTATATTTTAATATACCTAAAATTTGAATTTGTGATAACAGCCATTACTCCAGTTTTACTCCAGTATGTAAGTTTTTGGCTCTTCTAAAGCATAAAAATACTATTATATGTTTGCAGATATTTAAGATATTTAATTATTGTTTATCTGAAAAATAATGCTGAAGTCAGATATTTTGCTTTGAAAATGTCTGTTACGTGCCAGAACGCTGTTTTTGTTTTGATTCTTTTAACCCGCCCAATGCCATTTTAGCCAATTATATTTCAGCACCCCGGGTTGCCTTGATGAAAAACCGCATAGTTCGTTCGTTCGTTCGTTTGTTCGTTCGTTCGTTCGTTCGTTCGTTCGTTCGTTCGTTCGTTCGTTCGTTCGTTCATTCGTTCATTCATTCATTCATTCATTCATTCATTCATTCATTCATTCATTCATTCATTCATTCATTTAAAAAGGTTCTCAAAGTATGCGCCTGTGACTGAAATGCTACCTCTGGTGGACAGTAGCAGCCTCCAAAATGAAACACAAATTCAGAGTTCCACATGAAGTTATTAATTAGCAAATAATATGAATATTACAAACGTAAACATTAGGTGAGCAGGTTACATTGTAACCGTGTCCTAACAACACGCTACATGATAAGATTTGCAGTAATGAGCAATACAGAAATTTATGACAGAAATTTAAATACAGCCATTCAGAAGCACAGAATAAGCACTCACTCACGGAATGCTAAGGTTTATAATCTAATTAATACAAATTAAACCTCTTTAACATTATTAAATGTAAACATCCTCATATAGATTCTTTCCATGTGGATTTATGTATGCAATGGCTCTGGGATGCTTCCACATAAATTTTTTGCTGTAATGTCATATGTTTAGAATTTAAATATAGCTGCAAGCAGCACTCAACAGGATTAAGCATTTTAAGGACTTCAAACAATCCCGAAACCACCAAAATCAGTGATAAAAACAGTTTTATGTCATTTACCTTAGAAGCATGCAGTTTTTAACTGGTATATCACCACCTATGGTCCAAAGTTCATAAAATGTTGCATGAATATTTCGTGATAATAAAAAATGATGCGAGCCCCACGTCTACAGGTGTGAAGCATTCCTTTATCTGAGTCTAAAAGTGGTGTTTAGAATGACTATAACATGAGGTTTATATGTCAATTCAGAAATCAATATTGACTGTTTGATTAGAAAGAAACAAATCAAAAACAAACAACAACAACAAAACACTTCGTATAAGTAGGGCAACACGACCAAACTTTCACCAAAAAATATATAAATATGTTATTCATCGTTTTACATCTGGAACCTCAACCCTGCTGCTCATAAAATTTGCATGAACTTTCCCTTGTCTCCTGAGCTCCGGGAGGACCATAGAAGGGAGACCAGCGAGCAAACGTGTATTAGTGGATGTTTGTGGGTGTGCATTGCACAGGGGTGGTAACTCAAGTTTAGACAGTTTTATATAGTTGAGTACACTCTGAAAAGGTGCCGTAAATCAGTTTTATTTGCTGTTTGCTCTGATCACACCTCTCTTGACCTTTGACCTCTTTGGCTTGACAGATATTGTGCTTCCTTGGGTTTGCTTGAGCAGTCAGACCTGCTTGTGTTTTCCTTGTACTTTCTCAATGCAAAGCATTTTAGGGTTCTAAATGCATTAATCATTCTGTTTGTGCTTCCAGGAAATAATACAGGATTTGAATAGCATGAGGTTGAATATATGAAGACACTACGCACTCTATCAAAAAATAAAGGTTTGGTTTACTGTTTTTGAAAAAAAAAAAAATGATGGTGCATTTCATTCATTCATTCATCTTCTTTTTGGCTTAGCCCCTTTATTAATCAGGGGTCACCACAGCGGAATGAACCGCCAACTCATCTAGCATATGTTTTAGACAGCGTATGGCCTTCCAGCTGCAACCCATCACTGGGAAACACCCATACACTCCCATTCACACACATACACTACGGAGCTTACCCAATTTACCTGTACCGCATGTCTTTGGATTGTGGGGAAACCTATGGAGTCAATCTAGGGCCATATATACTTGCAAAATCAAAGTATTGAGTAAAAAGTATTGAGCAAAAAACATAAATAAATAAATGCAAATCTCCAAAAATCACAAAGCAAAAACTTATTTTTGAGAAAAAATTTTACTTTGCTAACAAAAGTAAAGAACTGTAAAGGGAAAATTACATTTTGAGAAATAAGAATGAAATTTGCAAACAAAAAAAGAACTGCAAATAAAATCAAGTAGTGCATAAAAAAAACCTAAAATATTTGCATATATTCAATCGTGAGTTTGCGATGCTGTTTTCACTTTGCACTTCACGTTTCTTCACTTCTTTGTGGTTTGACAAGGGGGTGGAGTCAAGGGAACTTGGGCGTTTACAGCAGGCCCGTACCTGCCTCCATTTAACTGACGTCATCACCTGGAGACACAGTATCACCGAGGTGGTCTTACAGCCCAGTAGGTCCTGGTCTGCCATAAATGAAGCCATAAAAAGTTCCCTTGACTCCTCCCCCTGGTCAAATTAGGGCAACAAAGTACCAAAATACATTGCCTGTATTCACTAAGAAATGGATTAAAATATTCATTTTCAAAATGGGATGTACTCTGTTATGCTGAGCACTGTATATACAATTTTTAAAACTATAGTATCCTGATAATACATATATATATATATATATATATATATATATATATATATATATATATATATATATATATATATATATATATATATATATATATATATATATATATATATATATACAGTTAGTAGTACAGTTAGTATTAATTATTGAGCACCAATTATTGTTCAAATTAAATAGAAAAGCAAATCTGTATTAAAAAGATTTCTCAGGGATCATGTGACACTGAAGACTGGAATTAGAGTTTAAAATGTATGCAAATCCAAAACCATTTTAATGGGGTGTTTAATTGACCAGTAGTGTTTATGATAAAACACTGGTTTTACAAGACCAGTTGTAAGACGATGCTCTGATAAGACAGTAACTAGTTGTAGTATCCACTGTGTCTCCGACACTCTGGAATGTCATCAGATAACAGACCATATGAAGTGAGACAGGAACGTAAGTTACTCTGAAGATACACAACAAAAAGGGAGAGAGAGAGAGAGAGAGAAAGAGTGAGTGAGTGAGAGAGGATGGATGAATGGTCTGTGTTAGCTTAGATGTGGGAAGAAAACATTGCAAACACTGCCTTTTTCTTTAGCTTAGCTAGCTTGGACTTCCAACTGCACAATATTGACTATATATATATAGTCAGAATTATTAGCCCCTGTTTAAATTTATTTTCCTTTTTTTAAATATTTCCCAAATTATGTTTAACAGAGCAAGGACATATTCAAACTATGTCTGATAATATGTTTTCTTCTGGAGAAAGTCTGTTTTTTATTTGTTTTATTTCAGCTGGAATAAAAGCAGTTTTTAAAACCATTTTATGGTCAAAATTATTAGCCCCTTTAAGCTATTTTTCTTTTCGATAGTCTACAGAACCATCGTTATACAATAACTTGCCTAATTACCCTAACCTGCCTAGTTAACCTAATTAACCTAGTTAAGCCTTTGAATGTCACTTTAAGCTGAATAGAAGTGTCTTGAAAAATATCTAGTCAAATATTATTTACTGTCATCATGGCAAAGATAAAATAAATCAGTTATTAGAAATGAGTTATTAAAACTATTAAATTTAGAAATGTGTTGAAAAAAAATCTTCTCTCCGTTAAACAAAAATTGGGGGAAAAAATAAACAGGGCTAATAATTCAGGGGATCTAATAATATATATGTGTGAGTGTGTGTGTGTGTGTGTGTGTGTGTGTGTGTGTGTGTGTGTGTGTGTGTGTGTGTGTGTGTGGTGTGTGTGTGTGTGTGTGTGTGCGTGTGTGTGTGTGTGTGTAGATAGATTGATAGATAGATGTGCAGTGAGCATGTTCGATCTTTAATTCAGAAATAATTTTTTTAAATTTTCACAAAATGTATTAAAAAAATAAATATGAAAATAAATATTTTATTGTTATACAAGGAGATACACAAATTACATGATGCAAATACAAAAGTAAAGAAAAAAAACAAAGAAAAACAACCTTTAACAACAGCTAGATTTGACTCCAATATAAAAACACCTTTGTTGTTGTTTCCAGCATCCATCTATAACTACTTAACTACTTAATTGCCATAACAAATGGTCAGTTTTGCTGTATCCTGTTTCTCTTCCATCAGAATTATTTTGTGGCTCTGTTTTATCCATAATCTTGTTGTCATTTGTCATGGTTAATGCAGCGGGGGTTCCAGCGTCCAGTGTTCACACAGCTTCAGTCAGGCCTGCCGTCATGCATTATACCGCAGTGGACATAAACATATAGTTGGGAATGCAAACAAAACTCACTCACTCTGTACTATTTCCGCTTTCACTCACAAAATCTCTCTTACACAAATGACTGAGTTTCTAAAGGCCTCTCAGGTTCTCGTGAGCATGAGGCATGAAAATTCTGTTTAAACAAGCACAGACTTGATGGATTGAGTTCGCAATTAGACCATTTAGTGATTTTAATGACATAACAGAGACATAGACCAGGCAGGAAGTATAAAGCTCAAAGCAGCCAATCAGCATTGTCATGACATCACCCTGCACTTCCAGAGTGATCCGTCATGTGGCATTTACTACACAGGTGAAAGCTTAAAAATGCCTAAAAGCTGATGACTGTTTTTCTAATTCCATGCTGTTACAAAAAAAAAAAGAACTGTTGAAAGCACATATTTAACACACTCCCACAACATTACTATAGAATACATAATGCTGACGTGTAGAAATACTTCACATGCAGGTTCATAATTTAAACAGAGACAGGAAGCCAGAGAGAAAAATGCCTCTGTCAGAGTTATGAAACTCCCTCTAAACTATTTCTCTTGTGCAGGGATGAGAGTCATGTTGAATGAGCATCACGGCCGGAGAACAGAAGTGATATTGTCCACATGGAGAGCACGCTATCATGTGAGTTCCTTCAAATGATGAGAATTAGAGGGTTAGTTCACCCCCTAAAAATGTTGTCATTACTTTGCTCACCATCATAAGCTGCTTTTGCACTATTAGGTCAAATGGTTTTGTTTGTTTAACTGGTCCATTCCTTGTCAATTCAGTCAGGTCTACATGGGCAGTGTTGGAGGTAATGCGTTATAATGTGCATTACGTAATAACAATATTACTTTTTCAAAGTAACGAGTAATATATTGCATTACTTTTAAAAATAAGTAATATTAATTGAGTTAAGTTTTTAAAAAATGTAATGCGAGTTACTTTTTACCTTTCTAAATTGGCTTTTACAAAATAAATTGCAGAATAAAAATTACCGTAGGATAAATCACACGCTCAATGAGAGAGTTTGCTGCGAGGGAACAGATTGTCAGCTCGGACACATCGTTATCATCATAAGGTCTGTTTTTTTCACAGCAGATACTGTTCTAATAACTGAATCTACTAACTGACTAACTGTTCTACAAACTGACATGGGTTTATTTCAAGTCAGAGGTGGGTATCCGGTTTGTTAATAGTAATTAGAAAAGACGCAAACCATTTCACGACAACTCTGTTCATTTTAATGGAATGGTTCACTTAGAAGATCGGGTTAAAACAGATGATTTATTCACAAATCGCCCGTCATCAATACAGTCAGAAACCGAAACAAGTAGGCTGGAGACTATCGAAGAAAAGAAGTGGATTGTTGTTAAGTGTTGATTATGCATAATTAAAACTCTTGACAACTTCAAGAAAAAAAACACAGAAAAAAAAAAAAAATGGATGTGAAGCACTACACCCGCACCCTACCTTTAGCTATGAATGACATCAGTGCACGTTCTCCAGGTAAAACAATTAATTTGACTGAACTAAAAATAATGGTTATTGCTTTTATTGTTAAGGAGATGCAGCCACTGTCTAATGTCACTGTAGAAGCGACTACATTTTGTAGTATAGTACAATTTCTTCTCTTTTGGGAAACGATTTACACATTTGTTAAGATCATGCGAAGCAATTTATTTAATGTATAATGCTCAAAGATTTATTTTGATTTGGGTTTTTTATCATCTTACTGTTCATTTTGTTATTAAACATTTTAAAGGTTTAAAATCTGTTTTTGCCGTAATAAATTATTTCATGTTAGTACTCTTAAAGCTTGTACACACGTTGTTCAAGACATTTTTCCGGATTCAAATGCAAGTGATTTTCACTGGCGTTGAGCAGAAGAATATGCTAAATCACTCCTTGACGTTAGATGCCGCTACACAACTTTAAGCGTCTGACACCCGCTTGTAATAGACAGAAAGTTGACACGATGGTTGTCAAAGAGCTTAGAATCAGTGATCCTATGATTTTTGTTGTTGTTAAAGTTACTGGCGATTCAAACAAGAATGGATGGTTCAAATAGCAGCTCCAGCTCTAGTGATGAAGAAATGATTATTATAATTATGACGAGTGCAATAAGCAGCTCTGCGTTCATATCACCTCTGGGCGTCTTCTACAATGTGCGCTTGCATTGACAGTTTTGTGCTTGAGCGTCTTCAAGTGCTGTTTACTGTAACTTCAGCAGCTCCATGCACATGAACAAAAGTGGCAATCTGATTGGTGGAGAAGGTTTCGATGCAGCGAAACCTTCTCCAAAACAAAAAAAAAAAAACGAGCATGAGGCGTCTCTTTAAAAATGACACTTTTACGCCTGGTGTTTTGCGCGTTGGCTTGCACGATCACATTGGTGCCCTTTATTTAGTCATGAGGTGTTAAACGTCGATGGAAAACGCGAGCAAAAAGCGTCCTGGTGTGAACGGGCCTTTCGCTTTATTGCAATCTTTATCTCAATGGACAGTCAATTTACCTGACTAATGACACAAAACATTCAAAAGTAGCAAATTACCCTATAGCTCTGGGCTCAGAAAGTTCTCAATATATAATTGAATTCTACATGTTCTAAAGGAAAATGAAGGTGTAGGTTATATAGGTGGTTGTTAAATGCCGAGCTTCTCTATAAAAAAGGTGAAAAAACACCTGCAAGTTCTGAAAGAGATCAAACCTCAGCCAGGTAAGGAAAAGTAATGCCAAAGTAACTTAAAAGTTATATAACACAGAAGAGTAATGTAATTAGTTACTTTTTGGGGGGAGTAACTCAATTTTGTAATGCATTACTTTCAAAAGTAACTTTCCCCAACACTGAACATGGGTATGTTTCATTTTTTTACTGTGGTGCTGATAACGTAACTCTTTTGTCAGTCATTGCTTTCGTAACGCAAGGATAATGTAAACAGCAATATGGAAAATAACAAAGTCCCTTTTTAAGTCATCTCACTCTGCGGCCATTTTTGAAATGCCTTTCGGGCAGTATGCTCGGGCATTCTGTTTGAACGGGGAAACATCAAATTCTCTAAAATTGCTTGCCAAGCTTATGATTGAATTTCATATTAGTAATCAACAATAAAATTAATGAACAATGGTCTCTTTAGTTTCATTTGTAAATGTTTGAATCACACAAAATCTGCAGGAACTCTTGTCTGGTCCGAGCACCTCCCCTGGAGAATCTAAAACCTACTGCGATCAATGATTGGCTCCTGTACTAGTGGGCGGGGCTTCATTCACCATATTGACCATTACACTTTCCACCATTTAAAACTATACGAGTGATACATCTTGTGTATTCAACAGTCTTTGACAATAATCAGATATTTGAGTTTTGGTTTTGTCAGATTTACTTTGATAAATAATGTAAAAAATAAATAGCATGCTTCCACTGAGCCAGCTATGGAGACATTCTGTAACCGACAAGTTTGTAATTGTTCCGCAGTGTACCGGGCTCATGTGGAAACACAACTGGAACCATACCTGACTAGTTTTAGATAACGACAACTTAGTGGAAAAGCAACTATAATGTTCCAAACCCATATGAACCCATTCTCTTCAGAAAAAAACCTATTAGAACTTTTTAGTAAATAGTTCTTCCAAAAACAGTGCAAAAAGCATTTTAATAATCTACTTTTCCACTATAATGAACTTTCTGCATTTCCTTTTTTTCACATTTATCTTATTTAGTACTTTTTTATTGTCTTTTTGTCAAGACAAGGTACATTACATCAATTCAGTAACAAAGGTATTTTCATTTTTTGTAACCACAATCTAACAGAAGCAATCGAAAACAGAAACAAATGTACTGTACATAAAAAGGAGAACCCTGGCGACCCCTGATAAATAAAGACAATTAGCCAAAGAAAAATGAATGAATGAAATAAATGAAATAAAAATAAAGCTTATTGGGGTACAGGGGTATGTTGGGGGGGATTTATGGTTGGAGCAAGGCATTTATTTTAAGTCCCCTGAAGAGACATCATCATTTTATAAAACGAACAAAGGTAAATAGTTAAAGTAGGGGCTTTCACACAGGAGTAACTTTCTATGCATTTCTTAACTATTGGCGAAAGCACTCGCTTTTTGGTGTGTAAATGCCCAAGGAACTATTAAGGTAACTATCAAGGTAATAATTTTAGGTCTATGAACACCACTGGATGCAACTAAGTTAGCTCTTTTTTTAATGTACACTCTCAGAAAAAAAGGTACACGGTGGTACAAATAATGTTCATTAAGGAACAGTTTTGTACTTTTGTAAAAGTTGTACCTTATACTGTATGGTACAGTAAAGACTTCTTAGACTTCGAGACTTCGTATCTTTTATGGTACAACTGAAATGAAGGTATGCAATTGTTCTCATAAAAAAGGTACAGAAGTGTTGAAAAACTCTTTCTTTATTACAATATCTATGAAAATAAATGTGACTGGAAAGGCAAAGTGATTTTATGAATTATTTCCATATTAAAACATGAATCGTCATTTAAAAGCATGTGTTTAATGTCATAAACATGAATTATTAAGCCATATAATACAAAACAACTGGTAAAACAAAACTATAGGTATTGTAAACTAAACATTTAAGGCATTTTTAATAAACATTTGGTAAGCATTTTCTGATAAATACATTTTCATTATTGATATACCTTTTGTCGTTTGCTTTCCACTAAGCATGTAAGCTGGCAAAAGTCCTGCATATGCAAAGTGTTCATCAAAGCTAATCAAACATTACGCATGTCTCGTTACAATACTTTTGCATAATTATATTTCTATTTTAAAATTAGGTCAATTAAATTAACTTTTAAGTGATTACAAAGGTATTGTGGGAAAATTTGAGAAAAAAATGTTTCATATTGTACATGGGAGAATGTATTTTTGTAAAAAGTGTTGTGAAATAATTACCAAATCTTTTTGCTGAAGTATTTTTTATTCTTTATTGTAAATGGAAATTGTGCATTTACACAAAAGGAAACTTGTTTAAAAATGTATTTGATGTTTTATATTTACTGAAAATAAATTTACGCATTTTGGAAATAGCAAAATGCCTTTAAATAGTTCTTAAAGGAACACATTTGACACTGTTAAGGTACAAAGTGTCTTATGACTGTAGTGGTATTCATGGATCTGATTTGTACCGTTGATGAAGGTACAATATTCTATCTGCAGGTTTTAAAAACCAAAGGTACATTTTAGTTTTCCACAATACAAATCATGTCCTTAAAGGTACAAAATGCAATGGTACAAATTTGTTCTTTGTCCTAAGGTACAATTTTGTTCCATAAAAAGCTACTGCCCCAGTGACAAGGGTTTATGCCTACTTTGGTATAACATTGTACCATAATTTGGAGAGTGTACTACAGAGGAACTACAATGACCCAAGTGCATTTTGAGTAAGCAGATGCATGTCATGTGAACCCACTGCACAGTGTTTTAAAAGCGGTGCAAATACAGACACCAAGATGATCTGGGGGTTATTCAGGGCGTACTCACACTATGTACAGTTGCCTTGAACCGGGCCGAAGCACGCTTGTCCCCCCTCCCGTCTCCCCCGACGGCCAGCACTCACATTGCATTCGAGGATGAGCATGCTTATGTCATCGATGATGTGCTGTTCAGTTAAAGAAGCACTCTCGCTCAGCACAGTGGAGATTTCTTTAGTTATATCGTTTTAGTCATTTGAGATGCAGTGACATGCAGTCAAATATTTCACTGAACAGATCAGTCACTTTTGACACTCATAAACAATCATAAATAAACAATCCTCGTGCTGCAGGTATTAGGAAGTTTGCTTAAGGTGCAGTTGTCGTGTAGTGAGGGGTTTGCATCTTTAATAATCTACGACAGTTTGCGTTCATTGAACAGTAAGAATGATTAATAAATCCATATGAACAGTCCCATAAAAGTCACTTCTTGTCTTCAGTTTCAGGCTCAGGCGCGCTTCGCTTTGAGGCCAAGTAAACTGCGATCTGGCATACCTCTTTCAACCGGGCCAGGGCCGACCAGCTGATCCACACCTGAGCCCGATTCAGAACACTCACACTTCTCAAACTTTATGGGAAATGGGCCTGGGCACAGTTCGAATAGCATAGTGTGAGTGTGCCCCTAGTTCTGGGAGAACCAGGCCTGTTATCTTTCTCCTGTTATCTTGCTCCTATGAGTTCATGTAACTACCTAGCACCAAAGCATAAACTGCTTTTCCACTGCATGGTACGGTTTGGTTCAGTTCGGTATGGCTCAATTTGGGGGCTTTTCCACTGGGTTCTGTACCTGGTACATTTACCACTTCGGGTGAGGTTCCAAGCAAGCAATACCATCAGCAAAATGTGTGTTATACACACTGCTGATCACTGATTGGTCAAAGAGAACAGTCACTATCATCAGTCATTGGATTTGTGACGAGGCACCAAATCTGCAATATTTAAATCAGCATATTACCTAGACATATTCAATGATGACAATGAGAGCATTTATTTGGAATAACATTGTGAATGGAGGTTTCATTTTCACAGTAAAAGTCTTGAGATGTTCTGACGCACACAGTTGATGCCTCTGGACCAAAAAACAGTGCAACACTTAATGGAACTAAACTTTGTGAAACTCCATAAGGTTGAAACAATGGCGTGACCAATGCAAAGCTAAAGAAGATCCTAAAGATGGCCGTTATCTGACATTGAAGATTTGTGAAGTATGCTTCAAAGATGTTGACTTGTTAATTGGTTGTCACTTCAAATGTGAAAATGAAGCCTATTCTCAGTTTGTGTCAGAATATTTGCATTGCCATATTGGTTTTAGTTTCCAACATGGTTGTTGAAGAAATAAAAACTGCTGCACCAGTTAGGGTTAAAACATTTGATTCCAAACATATAGCAATCCATAAACATATTATAATGACTACAATAAAGATTCAAAGATAGACCTCTAAGTATTAGCACTCTTAAATCAAAAAGGTCACTTTTCGGGTGGGGGGCGGCAGGCAGTATATTTAACTTCATGTGTGTTGCAATATTTTTCCAAGCCGATTATGATTCCTATGATGGGAAGTGGAAGGATTTAAGGCTATGTTTCTGCTTATCTCCTTCACCCCATGGAATATGAGTTTATTTCCAGAACCGGTCCTTTGAAGTTCTGCTCTCAGAATTCCAGAGTTCATGGATCCATGACTGACTGATCATATTTGCTCAAAATCTGGAAATACCTTCACAGACCTCCTGTGGAGAAAACCGCCATAAACGCAGTTCCTGCCCAAGAATCATGCACACATGATCTAATACAGCCAGGAATCAAAGACTCCCATGATGCTGGAGGAAATGTTTCAGCCAATACTAAGATTTTCCATGGTAGCATCTTCAAGAGTTATCTCCACCGCTTAAACATGCTGACGTGATTTTTTTTGCAATCATATGGAATATGTTTCAGTTGCCCTTTAACCGTGTTGTCAAGGTCATTATTCCCTTCATTTTCCATTAAGAAACTAGAGGATGATTTTCCTTTCATCTTATAGGACAGGAGGATAAATGAAACAACAACATTTCTAAATGATGAGGTATTATAATGGGTTTATGTGTTTCTTTGTTAATGACATGCATAGTCCCATGCTGAAATGTACAGTTGAAGTCAAAATTATTAGACCCCCCCCTGGATTTTTTTTTCTGTTTGAAGTATTTCTCAAATGTTAAACAGAGCAAGGATTTTTTTCACAGTATTTCAGAAAGTTGTATTAGTTTTATTTTGGGTAGAATAAAAGCAGTTTTAATTTTTAAAAATCTATTTTAAGGTCAATATTATTAGCCTTGTTAAACAATATATAGGTTGCAACACAGGCTCATACTGAAAACGTAGCGCTATTTACATTTCTGGAGATCGTGAATTATGTAGCCAGAAGTTCGTATGACTGCATTTCGTCTTTAAAACTAACGCTACGGGGCGGTATGATGCCGTTGCTTTTCTCGCTTACCAGCTGACCACTTACCTCCATATGAACGGCTTTTCCGCTGTTCCCAGTTTGTTCAGTAGCTCGCCATGTATGTCGGTGGACTTGAGACACAAAGAGGAGTTGACCACAATGATGGGGTTTGGTAAAATCTGAAATCGTGGTGAAAATCAGACGAAGGCTTTTCTTTTTCTGGATTGCTTTTTAAAACACTATTGGTTGGGTTTAGGGAAGTGAGTGGGTGCTGGTCAATTGGTGCTTTTGAAAACACTATTGGTTGGGTTTATGGAAGAAGGAGGGTGGGTCAGTCAGTCAGTCAGTCAGTCGACAGTGGCCTCTGGTGGATTTCCGTGAGAAAAGCAAGCGAGAATGGAACTCAAGAAAGAAATTTGAGATCTCAATTGCGTACTCAGCAGCCTCTGGTGGACTTGCAAAAGCAAAAACTGCAAAAAAAAAAAAAAAAGAACCTACTGTGACGTATTTGGCACTCTCCAGAAATGTATATAGCGGTACAATTTCATAATTAGCCCGGGTATTTTTTGATTGTCTATAAAACAAACCACTGTTATACAATAACTTGCCTAACTACCATAACTAGCTTAATTGATCTAGTTAAGCCTTTAAATAGAACTTTAAGCTGAATACTAGTTTCTTGAAATATATTTAGTAAAATATTATGTTCTGTCATCATGGCAATGATAAAAAAAAAGTTATTAGAAATGAGTTATTAAAACTATTATGTTTAGAAATGTGTTGAAAAAAATCTTCTTTTAATTATACAGAAATTAGGGGAAAATATTCAGGAGGGCTAATAATTCAGGGGGGCTAATAATTCTGACTTCTACTGTATATCTTGATCTTTGAATCTTGGATGACGCCTAAATGTTAAATAGTTCTTTGACATATTGAAATGCTTATTTTGCACCTGTTCACAAATCCATGTGGGAAGCATATTTACAGAGGTGTTTTGACATTCAGCAGGAGCTGAGAAAACCCTTAACACGTTTCTCCTGCAAATGTGTGTCACATACTGCAGCATTTATGCACCTGTTTTAGGTTGGAAATCCATGCTGGAGGTCTAAATGCTTTGTTTTCTTAGTTTAAAGTGTTTCCATGACACATTAAAAAACTATTCATAACCCATGGGTATGAATAATTTCGAGCTTGACTGTATTTTTGGATCCGTTCATCAATATATAGTGCTCAGCATAATTGAGTACACCACATTTTGAAAATGAATATTTTAATCAATTTCTCAGTGAATATAGGCAATGTATTTTGGTGCATTTAAACAAAACAGATTTGTTAAACAGATATATTTATTAAAATGATATTTTAGTCACCAAACATATTTAGAAATTGAAAGATAAAACAATTAAATTCAAGCTAAATATTGCAAAAATAAATTACAAACTACAAAATTTCAACAATTTTTTTTTTTGCTTCCCTTGATTTTTCCTCTTTTTTTCAATTTGTATTTAATCTTTTTCTATAACATATACATTTGGGTGTACTAGTTTTTAGACCGTTATCATAAGTTTTTTTGTTAGATAAGCTCCAGATTTGGCTTCAGTACAGACTAATCTAATGTATATGCACAAATATAATAGTGTATAGCTTCCTATTAAAATATAAATTTTAAAGATAGCTTCATTAGGGGTGTACTTATATACGCTGAGCACTGTAAAGGGGTTTATTCCAACATCTATTTCATTGCGCTATTACTTTACTCTTGTAAACGGATTAGTTCTTTTTACTAGCTTGATTTGATTTGACTAAACACTACTGAACCATTGACTACTTTATTTAAGAAAATAAAAACATTTTAAGAACTCAAACACCTATCAAACAGATGCAAAAAAAAATGTTTTTGGGAAAGAAATGGTCCTCCTTATAAATAGTCATTTGGACAAAAGCGTCAGCTAAATAGAAACAAAACAAAACAACAAAAAAATAAGTTATGTTATCAATATAAGAGTTGCGAGAACATTGAAATTTAAGTAAAACATTTCAGCTTCAGCATCAATGCTTGATCTGAAGTTGGCGCGATCATCATAGTAGCGTCAGCATAAAGCGATCTGATTGGCTGACGCTTCCATTGGCGCTTGAAAAGTTGAGAAATCCCCAACTTCTGCAGCAAGCAACACCACTGAAGCAGCAGCAACGGATCTTTTTTAAAATTATTTATCTATTTATTTTTTAAATACAAGAAAAATAACGTCACTGCATTGAAGAGAAAATACCATAACAAAAGATTAGGGAAAAAAAGAAAAAAAAACTTTACAAAGCCTTAATCATTATCAAAAAGATTATCGTAAGCTTTATGAAACTTATTATTCTCCTTATTATTAATAAGCTTAAGAGATTCAATATTGAATGAAATTTCAGCAAGAAAAGTATTCATCTAGGTACTGCCTTTAGGAACTTATTTTTGTGTATAAAAAATTTACAGTGTAGTACAAAAAAATTAACAATAAGAGTAGATCATTATCAGAGAAATACAGAAATATAACTTTTATAGACCAATTTAAATCATATTTGAATAAGGATGATATATATAAAAAAAAATAATGTTGTTCCAGAGAAATTTGACGTGAGTGAAATAACGTTGTATGTATATTGCAGAAAGTACACAAATTAGATATATCAAAATAATTAGCAATTTGGTAATTTGTAGGATATAAGCACCGATGGATCCACAATTCAGTTCGGCAATGCTTTATGTCATCCATTTTTCAGTCAGATACAAACAACCCCTAATTTGTTTTAATTTAATTTAATTTAATTTAATTTAATTTAATTTAATTTAATTTAATTTAATTTAATTTAATTTAATTTAATTTAATTTAATTTAATTTAGATTTTATTTTATATTTAGATAAATATAATTTTAGCAATGCACTTTATTTTGCTGCTGAAAATTATCAGTTGAAAATGGCAGTTTTTGGTTTTTCAGCTAAAAGAGAAAAATATGAGCAATAATCAGCTGTGTGGTTATTCAGTTCATGTACATATATCTATGCATGAACTTTTACAGTAAACAAAATATGTATTTTTTTGCCTTGTTTTTTTGTCAGTAGGATTTAAGTTATAAAATTAAAAGTAAAAAAAATACATGATTTGAAAGCTAAATTAATTAAAAGCTTTTATGCTAGCTGTGGTCATTGTCAGCGTAGATGTAGAATCATATGTTATCTTAAGGTGGTATCTGTAGACCACCTGTTTTTTTTTTTTCCCTTTTTTAAAAAGCTTGTTCTTTATCAAAGTCATTGCAACAAAGTACTTATAGGCTCTCTGGAGATTTATAATCCATTTGCTCTGGTTTAAATTACCCCTCTGCAGCCATTGTGGCACAACTTCAAACACTGGATTCAGTAGGCCTTTTCTGAGCACCTGGTTGCTACATTCATCAGCCACGATAAAACAATTTCATGACCTCCATTACTTGTTCTGTTGACCTGCTGGGTATGTTTTATGTAGACAAAGAACGCAAACGAACCTTCCTAGGTAGCATTTCATTGTCAGTGAGTTGCACCGACCGAGCTAGCTGACGAATTAAGATTCACATTGTTTAGACACGTTAAGTCTTTCATCTTAATATATGTCCTCTTCTAAAACCCCTCAATCCTCATTTACCAAAATAGTCCTATCCATGTAATGTTATAAATCTGTAGTGTCTTAAGTGGGTTAGAGTGATTACAACTGAAGTATCTCACCGGTGATAGTCTTAGCATTATGTCTGTCTGCCTTTGAAACGTGTCTGGAGGAGGAAACTAAAAACGGCGGTGTTTCTGTGAATGAGACACAACTTTACAGGTCGTTATAGTCGGGGCTGGGAGAATGAGATATGGAAATGGTGGTGTTAGAAGCTGTGCGTGAAGATGATCGTGATAAAGCTTTATTTTCATGAGTTGCCGTGGAAGTTCTCTTAAGTAAATGATGTATGAAGCTTTGGTTGAGACTGCCAACACATTCCAGCCAAACAAAAAGTGGAATAAAATATGTTGTAGCATGCTGATATTCCATGTAGAAAATATTTATTTGCAATAATAAAACATTAAAGTAAACTTTTAGCAGGTTTTTGAGGTTATTTTTTTATTTGGCAAAAATTTATCACATCATGCATATTTACACTGTAAAAAATATCTGTTAATAAACAGTTTCTGTATTTTGTGATTTACAGTTGTTGTTTTTTCATTTATTTATGAATTTTATCATTTATTTATGAATTGGATTATGGGATGTTGACCTCTGTTGAATTTTGATGTTAAAAATTCAACTCTGCAGTTTAACTAAGTGAATTTTTTATTAACATTTTAGAAGTTTGAAATAACGTTTTGAGAAATAATATACATGTACAGTGGGGACAATAAGTATTAAACACGTCATGTTTTTTCCTGGGAATAATATTTCTAAAAGAGCTGTTGACATGGGATTGAACCAGATTTTGGTAAAAAAAAAAAAAAGCAATACAAACGTAATGTAACAAAACAAATCTGAAAAATTAGTTGTATAATAACAATGAAATAACACAAGGTGAAAGTACTGAACTACTGAAATGTTTTTAATACCTTATATAAAAGGCTTTTTTTTAAATGATGACAGCTTAAAGACACCTCTCATTTGGAGCTTGAAGTCACATGAATTGCTCAGGTGTAATTTTTTTTACAGATTTCAACAGAGTGTAAAAATCTTGATGGTTCTGTGGGTCTCGTCTATCAAATCTGATCTTTAATTTGTATTTTATATTGGATTTAAGTCAGGTGATTGGCTGGGCCATTCTACAGCTTCATTTTCTTTCTCTGAAAGCATTTGAGAGTTTCCTCGGCTGTGTTTTGGATCATTGTCTTGCTGAAATGTCCATGGATTCATCTTCATCATTCTGATATTGTAGATGTTGGACTGAAGCAGCTAATATTCATTTACAATGAGGAAGGGCAGAGGGTTGCTGAAGATCTACTGAGAGATTTCAGCTGCTGTCTGAGCTTTCACTGCCTTTCTACACCTCCCTTTCCCCATGTGTTCAATACTTTTTTCCTCCGTCATTTCATTTTGTTACACAACTTAATATGAAAACGCATTAGTTTTGTTTTCTTTGCATATATGGATTTCTTTTTCTATTAACATGCGGTGAAAAATTCAGGTCAACGGCACCTTTACAAATATGCTTTCTGAGAAAAATGTTGACGTGTTCAATACTTATTTTTTTCCCCACTGTATATAGAAATAAGTAGGTAAAATAACAGAAGTACTTGCAGTTTATTACCGGGTTTTTGTACCAATACAGATAATATGTCACTTCAAACTATTAAAAATGCCAATTAAAAGTGACTTTTTAAAACTTTTCAACAATAAGAGTTGTTGGAGGAAAGATCAAGGTCTCACAATGCAATTTAATAGCATAAATAAACAACAACAATATTACCGAACACTACTGGATTTTTTTTATAGTTTATAATTTATTGTGACAATAGTTTATATACCAAAGAAATCTTGTCAGACATATTTAGAACAAGAATCATTAAAAAAGAACTATTTAAAAAAAGACATATTAAAAGACAAATTGTCAAAATGTAATTCGGAAAGTCAATTACTGGATAAATATTAAATAATAAAATATTACTGATAAATTCAGTAAACCCCAAAATGCACTTGAAATCATAATCATATTTTGAAATTTTACATTATTTAAAATCAGTGAAGTAGACTAGGCATGGGACGTTAACCGGTTTCAAGGTTTACCGTGGTTTGGAAAAGTCATGGTTTTAAAACTGCACAAATTTTCTATTATACCGTTCCTACGGCATATGTAAGTTGTTTTTTTTAATCTGTTGTGTTTTTTTTAATGCAAGGCAAGGCAAGTTTATTTATATAGTACATTTCATACACATTGGTAATTTACAGTGCTTTACATAAACAAGAATAAAAGAAAGAAGAAAATAAAAATAATTAAAACAGATTCAAATGTGTTAAAACAGGTTTCAAAAGAATGAAAAAAAAGACATAATAGTGCAATCTGTCGCATGTAGCACACTGCTCATACAGTAAAACCACAGCTAAACAAATTTTAAGTCTTGGTGCATCCACCGTTAGCTACTACTAGCCACCCCCAGGGCCATCCACATCAAAAGCTACCGATCAGCCCACGATTCAGCAAACATTTGAAAAACAAATCGCTTCTGCAACAACAGAACAGTGGCTTACTATATTTTTATTCACAGAAAAGAAAGATATCCAAAAATGCCTTTTTAAGTTGCAAAGAATTGCGTTTTTCAAACTAATAAAGATAACAGAAGTCAATGATTAATTTTACTTTAGCCTGATATGATTACTGTTCCTGCGACACGGCGGCTCAGTGGTTAGCACTGTCACCTCACAGCAAGAAGGTCACTGGTTCGAGTCCCGGCTGGGTCAGTTGGCATTTCTGTGTGGAGTTTGCATGTTCTCCCCGTGTTCACGTGGGTTTCCTCTGGGTGGTCTGGGTGGCCACAGTCCAAAGACATGCAGTATAGGTGAATTGAATAAACTAAAATTGCCCATAGTGTATGAGTGTGTATGGATGTTTCCCAGTGATGGGTTGCAGCTCGAAGGGCATCCGCTTAAAACATGCTGGATAAGTTGGCGGTTCATTCCTCTGTGGCGACCCCTGATGAATAAAGGGGCTAAGCTGAAGGAAAATGAATGAATGAATGAATGAATGAATGAATGATTACTGTTCCTAAATATTTTAAATGTTTCTTAAAATAAAATATTTTGAGTTCAATGGAAAAAATGTTGTTTTTTTCACCCAGTCATTTAAAAATATCTTAATTTAAAGCAGAAATCACAATATCGTGATATTTTTACCCAAGGTTATCATACTGTCATCCCATGCCATCAGAATCCATCCCATGACTAAAGTTATTACTTCTTGCATTTTAAATGAAGTGTATGAATAAAATCACTTTAGTACATTTATTTTGAAGTTAACTCTTATGCTGATCATGGTGTTTTAAGCTCTTGCACACAGTATTGTTTTTTTGTTTTTTTTCCTCTTTTAAAAATATGGCAAGTATTCAGTTTGGTATTTGCGATTTTGGATCTAGTTCTAAGTGAAATTACTTGTGCACTTATCCATGTAATTGCAAAATCCCTCCAGCTGAAAATATCTGATTGTGTATTCGGTTCTTAAAATGTCTCGATGCGAAAGATTTCAGCAATCTGTAAATGAAACCCACATGAAATACCAGAACAAGAACTACCACTAATCAGTCCTTTGAACTGTTACTCCATTCTTTGTTACTCCCACGCTTACAAACGATGTTGCTGTAGTGGCATTCTGAGGTTAGAGTAAAATTAAAAATATATATACATGCAATAAACACCTAAAAATGTGTCTTCAATTACAGCAACCGCATTGTTTCTTAACAGCTCGGTTGCTTTTGCATTACAATGTATCGGTGAGTAAAGGATCATAGGCACAAATAAAAGAATCAGCTGAACAAATGTTTAAAAAACACATTTTTGCTCAATTTGGGTTGAAAAGTGTTGTTGTTATACGTTAAAACAAAAAGAATGAGCCAAGCTGATACATTTTAATAAGACGAATAGAGCCTGGAGCTATACTCTCTTTCATTTTAACCTCAGCCAAATGCCAAAGCCCTGAGCAATTAATAGAAACTATAAAACATGTGCCATTAAAGTGGACTCAAAGATTTGGCAACAGTCCAGTTCCATCTTATATATTAATTTAATTTTAATTCAACAAATGTTTTGCAGATGTTTCACATTCTTTCAGTTCAGGGGACAAAAAAGCACCTGAAAAGAAGTGAGTAAAAGTGTGTATTGTATTGCATTTTGTACAGGGCTATAATTTCTTGGTATATTAGAAATATTTGTATTATTCTTTTGAAGTTGTGGAAAAGTTAGTGTATCTGTCAAACAAAAAGTCATTTGCAATGGCTTGAGTAAGGCAGTCTCATAAAGACATTCTTGTTCGACAAATGAAATGGCTGTAATACCTTTCAAAAGGGTGGCGCAGTGGGTAGCGCTGTCACATCACAGCAAGAAGGTCACTGGTTCGAGCCTTGGCTGGGTCAGTTGGCATTTCTGTGAGGAGTTTGCATGTTCTCCCTGCGTTTCCTCCGGGTGCTCCGGTTTCCCCCCACAAGTCCAAAGACATGCGCTATAGGTGAATTGGTTGAGCTAAATTGTTCGTAGTGCATGTGTGTGAATGAGTGTGTATGGAAGTATCCCAGTGATGGGTTGCAGCTGGAAGGACATCCGCTGTGTAAAACATATGCTGGATAAGTTGGTGGTTCATTCCGCTGTGGCGACCCTAGATTAATAAAGGGACTAAGCCAAAAAGAAAATGAATGAATGAATAAAATAAAAATAAATAAATTATAAAAGTTTATACAATATAAACCTTTAAAGAATTGTGAAGGGGCTATAGCAGGGGTGACCAACCCTGTTCCTGGTGATCTACCTTCCAGAGGATTTCAGTTGCAACCCTCACCAAACACACCTGCCTGTAATTATCAAGTGCTGTTCGGGTCCTAATTGATTGGTTCAGGTGTGTTTGATCAGGGTTGGAGCTGAACTCTGTAGAAAAGTAGATCCTCAGGAACAGGGTTGAGCACCCCTGGGCTATAGGGTACAAAATTCGCTGAAAAAAGTAGCTACTTTTGTAGCTTTATTATTTGACAAAGTACCATACTAAGTGATGAAGCCATAATAGCAAGTTCATTCATAAAGTGTAACATAGAAGTGAACAATTTTGCAAAGCATAAAAGGTTATTAACCAGATAATGCTGTGTACAATTTTCTTTAGTTACATCAAATTTAACTTGTTTGTAGCAAAAAAAAACCCATTGATATTGACATGAGACATTCTGTCATGTACATGAGCCCAAAATAACTCTGAGTGGTTTTAGAGTTATCCTCAATATTAAATTTAAAGGCGTCACGGTGGCGCAGTGGGTGGCACCATTGCCTCACATCAAGATTGCTGGTTCGAGCCTCGGCTGGGTCAGTTGGCATTTCTGTGTGGAGTTTGCATGTTCTCCCCGTGTTCGTGTGGGTTTCCTCCAGGTGCTCAGGTTTCCCCCACAGTCCAAAGACATGTGGTATAGGTGAATTGGGTAATTGTTTGTGAATGAGTGTGTATAGATGTTTCCCATTTATGGGTTGCAGCTGGAAGGGTATCTGCTGTGTAAAATATATGCTGGATAAGTCAGCGGTTCATTCCGCTGTGGTGACACCTGATTAATAAAGGGACTAAGCCAAAAAGAAAATGAATGAATGAATAAAATTTTAATCTCAGGAATTCGTTTGATAACTGAAGCTTTTTAATTTTGGGGAGAATTTGATAAAAAATGTAGCTTGTTCTTACTTGTTTCCAATTCCTGTGAATTAAAATCTTTAAAAAAAAAAAGACGTCTGAGCTGATTTGGAGGAAGCATTTGAATAAAGATATTGCTTAAGAACTTATTAATACATTCGATCTCTAAAACAAAAAGTGCCCAAAAACATCACAGAATAGTGTGAAAGAATGCCTTTGATTTAATAGCCTAGACTACATACACGCCAAAAGGAAAGATGAAAATTATATTATGCAGCGACGAAGCAAAAGAGTTTTCGCGTTCATTTTTTCTTCAAAAGTGACGTAAACACGCACAACACGCTGCTGACAAGAGGAACCACTGAGCGCTTTGTACGTCATCATCAGGAGCCGGTAGTGAAACGCGCGGTATTTTGAATAAGTCAAAAACAAACAGCAGCGAGCTTTACTTTCGATATCTCCTAGTTAAACGCCGTCCACACCGCAAACATGTCAAAGAAAGCACCGAGAGCAGCCCTAAAGCACCACATGAAGAAGAATGCCAGTATACGGATTGGGAAAAACGCGGACTTGATGGTGAGTTGATGAAGTTCATATTCTTCAAACGCGGGTATCACATTCGTCTGGAAATATGTTTGCGGATGTAACGTTATCAAACAAGTATTTTAAAGCTGTCATTAAATTATATGTAGTATTAAGCACGTTGTTTGTTTAATATGTAAATCATGCCATATCTAACGTTGGCGGGACTGAGATAAAGGTTGTTTTTGTTGTCGTCGTCTATGTCTGCGTCTCTAATTCCAGTAAGCTGCCTACCAAGACAGCATTTTAGCCATCTAAGCTCGGAACGTTCCACACCGATGACTAAAATCTTGTCTAGATAATGTAGAGACCACAGAAGATCCTGACAATAACTTATACAAGTTGTCATTTAGCAGGAAAGCTGTAGTTGTTACTTTATCGTGAACTTTGAAAGATTCTGTGAACCTTTTGATATCTGTTATGTTGAAGGAACATGATCTGTATAAATCTCGTGTTGCACAAATCATTTATACATTTTGTTTGGTAAACATTAAAGTACACTACAGTATGGCAAAGGCTGCCTTTTTCCCTGTTCAACGTTAGCAGATTTGATTTGCATCCCCCTATGTACCATGCTATTTTATAAACCCCTACTTGATTTGGAACAAATGTTTTTTTGTTTTTTAGTTTTTATATAGTTTGTTGCATGGCTGAGTCTGTTTGGCTAAGAGTAGAAACTAATGTGAAGAGCTGGATTCATGTGGCATTGTGGGTTCCTTTCATGTTGTCTTTTTGCAGATGTCATTATGACAGAGCTCAAAGTGGCCTTGTGCTTTTTTATTCTATATGGAGGCAAAATGAAATTGTGTATGTATGTATGTATGTATTTATGTATGTATGTGTATATATAAATATGTATGCGTGTGTGTTTTTGTTTAACAGAACAACAAAACAGTTTCTTTGCATAACGTGGTTCTCTAGTGATTTTTATAAAAAGCAAGGCAATAGCTAGCAGCATTTTAAGAGTCAAAAGCATATACTGCTAAACCAAAATAATATCTGTAGCTCCTGACGTTATATTGAGGTCTTACGATGGAATAGGCATGGGCCGGTATACGATTTCTGACGGTATGATAACCTTGGATAAGTATATCACGGTGTTTTGATTACGGCTCTAAATTATATTCTTTTTAGATGTCTGGCTAAAAAACAAAAACTATTTCCCCCCTTTTTTTAACTTCTTTTCCCCTTAATTTTTTTTTAAAGATTTAAAATATTTTGGAGTAGTAAACACGTCAGGCTATATAATTCAAATAAATAATTGACTTTAGCTGTCTTCATTTGTTTCAAAAACACAGATTTCTTTACAATTTAAAATGGCATCTTCGTTTGTGTGTATATATATATATGTATATATAATTATTATTATTTTTTAAATTATTATTTATTAATTTTTTTTGCTGGAGATACTTTTGTGCTAAACCTAAACAAAAATTTAAATGAAAAATCTTACACATACCTTAGCAACAGTATTACAGAAATTTTTCCTGATTTTAATACCTTTTACTCACATTACTCCCTGCTTTTGAACAACCTTCGGATTAAAGTTGTAGAAAGGCACAAAGTTGTAGAAAGGCTACAAATAAAATTGAAAGGTTCTGAAAGTTATTTAAAATGTGATTTGATTTCAGGCTGTATGACAAATAAAGTAATTATTTTAAAAGGGGTTTGATGATTTTCTGTAGGCACTGTACTTATTGTGATTATGGTTTTTCAAAAGTATTACTGTAATCGTTTATTAGTGCCATTTGTTGAGCCTCTTCGTACAGTTTGATAGAGCGATTGATCACGGAAGCTGCGTCACATGACATCAGACTTAAACAAGCGGGTAAAACCAAACCAGAAATCGAGTGTGTATGATATCATCAGCTTGACAACACATAACCAGTTACAATTACTTTTATTTCTAGATTTGGACACTTTTCAATTTTTTTTGGATAATGTAAGTTCATACGTCATCAAAATATTACACTGTTCTAGTGGGTTTTGGAAATTTTAATGAACAAATCTTAAATATTGTGCCTTTAAACTACAATCTCAGCAAATGGCCCTGCATGGATTTGAACTCGCACAAGCTGACACTGTTGGTGTGTAACTTTTCATGCAGAAGTTGCAGCATTCAGAATAAGGACAAGTAGGTATCACTTTGTTGAACAATACAACATTGTAGTTCTCCCTGTGCACATATATTGATTTTGATTTGCCTGCTCATTTGTATTTTATTTTTTTTATTTTGTTTTGTTTCTGCTGAGAAATAAAGTAATCTATGACTTAAGTGTGAGTAATTTATTATAATTTTTTTATACTTGTATAAACGATCACTGTCAGTGTAAATAATTTTTAGGTTTGTATTGATTTTTGTTGTTGTCATTAACTCGCGTCCTCTACATGAGCTGTAAATATCAGAAGCTGAGCAGTAATTGCGAGGCCATGACTCCAACAAAAGTGATTTGTTTGCCACCATTGTAAAATTTTAACCCATCTTGTCACTTAAGAAAAGATCTAATTCTAGAATCGGGAAACCACAAATGGGCGGACAAGCCATTAAAATCAAACCACCATGTAGTGACTTTTGAAGTCGATTTTATTTTAAGGAACTTGGCCTCTTAAATTAGCAGATGTGTTTACAATTGTTTAATGTTTTATATCCGAGCTGCACTGATGAATCCAGTTTGTTTCATGCATCCTCACGTGAGGTGGCCACTGTAAGGGTTGTTACATGCAATAGCTGTATGGCAGTTTTACATGCCGCCTCTTTGATTGCTTTAAACTGACCACTTCATAGCTCAGGATGATTAAAAGGAACTTCTGTTTTCAAAAGGGGAGTCCGGTGGTTTAGGTTGATTGAGGTTTGCCTTTTGGCAAGTTTGCCTAGTGTTTTCCATGGGAAAAGGGGAATTGCTTATCCGTTGTTTTTAAGTTGAGGGGCACTGTACATGGTTGATTATACTCTCTTTTTGTGTATGTGTGTGTGTGTGTGTAGGTTGTCCGTGCACTAACAGGGTCCTAATTAAAGGTCCATTGCAGCTGGTCGTTCTTTATGGAGACTGGAGGTGGGGATGTAAAAGCCGCCTGAAAGGTGCTCTGCTTTACAGGGGTCTAATCCAGCCATTAAACTGAAAGGAAAATGCAGGGAGAAAATGAAAGAAAGCCTTTTTTTACCGTCCTATGAATATGTACCGGTTTGATCTGGTTTCTTTTGCCTTTAATTACAAAATTCCTAATAAGGCCCTTTGCACTTTGCCTTACATTGCATCATAAATGAGTCCACATCAAATTGTTGGTCAGGCTATGATTGTGCTTTGGATTTCAAATTAAGCCGTTAATCTTGTTTGTAATCTTGTAATTAAGGATTTCTGGCACTGAGTGAATTTTTTAAAATCCAAATTGTGTGATTACATTTTGAATTCAAACTTTTTCTTTTCTTATGCTTCATCTGTCCTTATTGTGAATGACACACAAAAAAGACACGGTCAGTCTGTTGAATTTGTCTGTTGTGATTGTGCTTAGGACCAATTGCCAAATGTGGGTTATAGATAATAATGTTCTTAATAACATATAGGCCAGTTGTTTTGCGTTGTAAGGTGTATCACCTTTATTATCTTGGATTTTATTTCACAGGTATTGTATTGATTTCATTTGGTCTGAATATGTTTTTTTTTTTTAATATAGTCTCTGTAATCTTTGCCTTGCATTTTGTGAATCACCAAGGACTGCCGTTACTACCATGATTGAAACCCAGTCAGGCAGAGTAATACAGAGAGTGGACTAAAGCGCATTGGTGCAATTATAATGTATCTAATATTTTTATTAAAAAATACCTCGATTTTTATTAAAACGTAAATTCGAATTAATCGAAAAAATTGACAGAATCACCCAGCTCTAAGTGTTATCCACAGTGTTTTTTATTTTCCTCCTAATTTTAAATCGGTGTGCTCGATCCACATGATTGGTCTGGCCAACATCCTCCGTCCGGGTGATGTCACGTAATTTGCGACGCGCTCCACATATAGCGATACCATTGAGCAAAACAGATGGCAAAATGTAAATTTGCGTTCTCCTGGTTGGAGAAACACAAGTTTAAACTGGCAGGAGCCTGTCGCTAAGAAAACGGCGTAATTTATTTATTTGTGAAGAATAGACTGAAATTGAAGTCATATGCAAAAACATAATTCTACACAAAACGGTAGATGTAGCCTATACTGCACTAGCTCCAGATAGTTATGAAGCAATTTTAGGCCTCAATAAGTTTAAATAGCCTGGCAGAGATGTTTAAATGGTAAATGAAAAACAGAGGTGTTTACACTCAGTACACCAATTGAAACTGTAAAACAAGAGCAGGTATGCTTGTTCATTTTCCTCAGAAACTTTAGTTCAGATTACGAGCATACAACGACAATCACCTTGATGGCTTTGAATCATGTTTCCTGTTTTCTGCATCAGAACTAGCATTATAAGCACAGCAACTTCTTAAGAGATTATCCCGGTCATACTATTTGATCTCTCTTGTTTATAAGTGCGTCCTGTTGAGTGGAGCAGTGGCTTAAGACAGAGCTTTGTTCTCCCTGCCGAACTGAGATAGCCTATGCTGCATTTGATGGTTGATTGAACACGAAAAATAATCAGCTGCATCCTGCGAGGAAGCTGTGAAAAAGTGTCTGTTTTCTTTTTGCAGATCTCTTCCCCCAAAATCGTAGACTTGCCTGCTTTTGCCCCCCGACAGCAGTGTTTCCTCCCTGGTGTTAAAGATCTTTGGGAAAGTGTAGAAATCAAGGTTCTGCTTTGGAGGCTGCCGCCAAGACCCCCTGGCAGTTTCACACCAGGTCATAGAAGTTGTGTCTGGCTTGTAATTGGATGATTTAAGAGCTGATAAATGCAAATCTTGGCCTGTTGAGTCTAGTGAGGTCAATATTTTGAATCTGTGCACTGGAATTATGGAAGTTATTCTCAAACTATGTATCAAACAGATGTCAGTATTCCAGTTCCGACTTTTTTATTCAATATATATTTTTTAATATAGATATTTTCTATAATTTCTTTTTTACTTTTTTTTATTTTATATTTAAAGGAAATTTTTAATCCTCCATAGCTAGAATTGATTTATCCTGCCACAATGTTAAAATGGTGTTGGCCTTTTTTCTTATGTTTATTTGCAAACTCTTCATCGATTTATTGGCTGATATTAGTTTTTTTTTTGCATGCTTTTACATTTAGATTACATTTGCTGATCACTTAAGAACATAATGTAAGAGTCTCTGTTAAATATAATTTTAGCACTGTTTTTGCATTAATTGTTACTTATTTTAGATGTTAAAATGTTGTAAATAAGTACTAGGGTTCGGTCGATAGACGATGCCATCGTCCATTGCTGATGGCCGATAGACATCATGATGCTGAGTCGGCATCGCGATCCTCCACCCCGCCCCCATCGCAGCAGCAACCCTTTCGCCAAAAATACACACTTAGGCCCCGTTTACACTAGGCATGTGCCGGTATCACATTTTCATGCTGCGATTAATTGATTGAGCTTTTATCACGGTATACGGTATTATCACGATATTGTAATTTTACTAGAGAAACAGGTAAAAAAAACACAAACTTCAGTTTCGTCAACTTAGTAACTTTAATAACTTTTTAATTAACTAAAAGTACTTCAAACATTTAAATACAAATAAATATATATAAAACAATACACAATATAAAAGTAAACTTGAGCAATTATATCAAAGTGAATTTGCAAAGGGAAACCGTCTTCGATCAGCAATCCCTCTGCATTTTTTTTGGAACCCAAAATATTTCCAAACCTCTGACTTTTTTTTTGAAGGGGGATAAATTGTCGGCAGCGTTCCTCTTTCCGCCATGCTTCTTCGTGTGAGGATTAGAGAGCGGTGGCAGCGGCGGCGCACACTGTGTGCACAGTGCTTCTACATGCGGGGATTGTTTACATCAGAGTGCGCATCAGTTCTGCGCAGCATATACGCAGTGTTTCTTCAAGCGGTTGATGGAAAATAAGCTAAGGCGCGTTCTAACAATATAAATTCGGATCTATTATTTTTCACGGTATTTTGAAGTGCCCGCGATAACAATATCGTGCATATTCATTACCGTGATTTATCGCATTACCGAATACCGGCACAAGCCTAGTTTACACTAATACGTTTTAGTTTTAAAATGACATTTTAGAACGAAAAAGATTTACGTTCATACTGGAGTTTTAACTAGCATTTCTGAAAAGATCAACATCCACACTACACCGCTGAAAACGCACATCACAAGAGCACACACACACACACTCTGGTATGCACTGCAGCATATGCTTTGAGCACAAAACCCCAGAGAGCAGTGCACGTCAGACAGTTTATCAAGGATGTACCGCTGGATCGTGTCTCACTGTAGTTGTTAAACGTGATATTTAATTAATCTTGTCTCTATCTAGTGACTCTTCGGTCTTTTTGAATCTATCAGGTAACGTGTCACAGCATCAGTACACTGCTTCAATCTTTCACTTTCACGCTTGTACTTAGTAATTTTAGCGAAAAATTTAGATAATGTTGGTTGGTTCTTGTTGGTTGTGCACCTTTTTTACTAACAGAGTTTGTCAACGCCATTATAACGAAACAGATTACTCTGCTTATTGATGCCAGAGTTCCGCGGAAAAAGTGATTGACAGGTGGTAATTTGTGTGTAACTTATCTATATTTATTTATCATTTGGTTATGGGTAAAAAAAAGACTATGTGGGTAAGATAGTTGAAACGGTAGGCTTCAAATAATTAATTTGTTATGAATACATAAATTCATAAATAATTAATTCACCGCTGCCTATGATGACAATGCCATCATCCATTGCGATGTTTCGCATTAGACATCGTACGATGCCAAATTGGTCAACATCGCCCAACCCTAATAAGTACATCTGCAGCCGCATACTGATACTTATACTTGTGATGTGGAGCACTCGGCTTCAAGTCTAGAGAAGTGGTTGCTTTTGAAAACCCCATTAGCTGGGTTTGGGTCACTGGTTCACTAGGTGATCTGTACGACAAGCCCTGCCGTCTTTTGTGTACAAGAAGAATGAGTATCTGAAACGTGCAACAAAATGGACACTACCTGACAAAAGTCTTGATTTCTAGTTGACCATTTGGAAAAGTGTCAGAGGAAAGATTTTTTTCCAATGAATCATCTGAACAGCATTCCAATCATCACAAATACGGCAGAAGACCTATTGGAATCCGCATGGACCCAAGATTCTCACAGAAATCAGTCAAGTTTGGTGAAAGCAAAAAGGTCGAGGTGCTTTAGGATTGGCCAGCCCAGTCACCAGATATGAACATTATTGAGCATGTCTGGCTTAAGATTGAGGATGCATTGAAGATGAATCCAAAGAATCTTGATGAAATCTGGGAGTTCTGCAAGAACGCTTTCTTTGCCATTCCAGATGACTTTGAAAAGTTATTTGAGTCAATTGCAGAGATGTATGGATGCAGTCGTCCAAGCTCATGGGAGTCACACACAAGATTAATTCTTTTTCCACTGCCACATGACTTTATATTCTATACTGTAGATTATTTCTGTTAAGTGACAAGACTTTTGTCTAAGCAAAGTCAGACCTTACTGCCCTAATTAAATTATTAAAAATCAAGGCATGATCATATTTTATTTTGGTAAAATAAGCGTAATCTAGAGGCCTTTGCCTTGCATATAAGTCACTTCTGATACCAAATGATCAACTACAAGTCAAAATAATATTTGTAGTTCCTAAAACTTGGATAGGTGACAAGAGTTTTGTCAGGTCTTGTATTAACATATTTAATACTAGCAATCACAAAATGTAGACTGTTCCCTCAACAAAACCTACCCAAAACAGTGCATTTTAAATGTCACTGGATGTTACAGTTCAGCATACCTCCTATAGCAATATCTAGAACATTGTATAGAATTTGTGCTATGTGTCTCAGAACAAAACACCAATGGTTGTGAATTTCTTTTAATGGGAGTGTTTTTGTTTTTAGGGTAGCATAAGCTTGTTAACTTAGCCTTAACACTATCCTTTCTCAGCCATGTAAGCAAAGGGATTTCCTTCAGGAAATGTAATTCCAGTTTCATCTTGTTCTTTCTGTTATAAGAACAAGATGACATTCGGACAGATCATGTTTGGACAGCACAACATCTGTCCCGCACACTCCAAGGCAGAAATGCAGATTCCCTTTAATGTTCCTAATGCTGTTCAGACTGGTTTTCTCTGCACTCTCCTGCTCTTGCTGAGGCATCAGAGACGGCCTCCGCTGTAATCAGTTCATCCCGGTCGTTATGTTTTGGCAAAGCCTCTGGCACAGGGGAAACCTGGGCTTCTCAGTTTCCTTCTCGAAAACACTCTCAGCACCAGCTGTTGGTGAAGTATTCAGACGCCCTGGAGATGACCCACAATTATGAAAATGAGGTATTAATAGATTTAAATTACATCCAAATGGCTGTCTTGTAGATGCACGAGGAGCGCTGCCTTTTTTCAGCTGAAATCATTAGGAAAACTAGCTGGATATGGTTCAGCAGATGTTGTCACTTGTTTCACTTGTGTATGCCTGTTTTTGAGAGGGAGAGAAAGTGCAGGGGATGATATGCAGAACTGTCTTTCTAGCAGTTTGTTGCAGAACACAGTGCAGACCACAGTAGAGGTGAAGGTGCAGGAAATGGGTTTCACATTTTGTAAATATGAATATGTTCACAATGCAAAGCTGCTTTCTCTGTGCACTCAATCAGTACACTCAGATGTAAAAACAGGCTTTATGATTTTTTTATAGTGTTAGAAGCATTACAGTAGTACAAAAATAATTAGTGAAAAACTCTGTGTTGAGTTCCAGAGGATAGTTAGAGTCAAAAACATTTATTGGCAGAATTTGTACATTTATTGTTAAAACTAAATGTTTTCTTGACTGATTTAATGCTAGATTGCAATCGTTTAGCACTTAGCCATAATCTAGTACTAATAAGTTATCTAATATGACATAAATCTTCACTTTTCCTTAATATGCTAATTTTCTAATTTTGTCTTAATTAGATTTTTGTTTAATAAAAGTATAAAGATTGACTTCAGCCAGTTGTTTCTTTTTGGCTTACTCACTGTAGTAATAATAATAACCAAAAAGTACAATTTATGGTAATGTAACCATTAAAAATACAGTATAGGACATGTGTGCCCAAACCTTTTCTTATGAAGGGCCAAAAACCAAACTTGATTGATTGGGGTGGGCTAAAGTTAAATATACCAAACTATCACATTAAAGCTGCCATGGTAATTTCTTATTTATTAATATTAAAAAGTAAATAGAAAAAATACTTCATATTAATAATAGTTTTTTTAGTTCATTTTATAATAAACTTTGTACAATAAAAACATAAAGAAACACATTTATAACACCAAGTTCAATGCTAAATACACGAGTCAAGCTGAACCTTTCTTTGCCTTTGATTTGCTTGTCTACGTCTTATGTATTGTCCTTTATCTTCGAGTGACAGTATTTACATTTTTAGAAATCTGATTCATGCACAACCACCGATGAAACATGTAGTTTCTGTTGACTTTTTTTGTAGCTCAACAATTAAACAAACAAACAAACAAATGGTTACGTTAAATTAAAAATTACAATCTCTGTTGAAGACATTTGCCGCAACCTTCATTCTAAGTCTCTTTTCAGATGGGATAGCTGGCCAAATCAAAGGTTACCACGGGCCAATGTTGGCCTGTGGACCCTACTTCTATCTCTGGTATAGGAACATCAATTTATCAATTTTACGGTAAAACTTTTTTTGTCATACACCCTTTTTTTGAAGTACAAACAACTACACAACTTTAGTGTCATACAACAACTAAACACCACAATATGGTAAAATGTAAAATTAAAGCAATACAATGAACATTATTTATCAACATTAAATGTAACATAAAACTAATGAGCATAACTCAATAGAAAAAAATAAACTGAAAAGGACCAATAATGTCAATAAAATGCTTAAAAAATAAAGTGTAATATGCAGGGAATTCTGGCTAAGTGAACGGTTATTCACTGAGGAAACTTTCTAAACAGGTTACAGATTTTTACTGTGGCATTTTTAGTTTTTTTTACAGTTGAAATCACAGACTATCTTTACAGGTCTGGTGTAAAATTCAATTAACTTTATTTCACCTTTATTTCTATAGCGCTTTTACAATGTAGGTTGTGTCAAAGCAGCTTCACATAGAAGATGATAGTAAATTGGAACAGTGTAGTTCAGTTTGTAGTGTTTAAGTTAAGTTAGAAGAAGAAGACAAAAGAAGATATATAATTTTATCATGGAAAAGTAAGTGTGTGCACCTGGTCCTAGGTTTTACTGTACCTTCAATGTCAGTGAAAGACTGTCTTGGCAAACTCACAAGCAGCAAATTGTGCCCACATGAAGGCTTTTAATATAGTTTTTGCACATATCTCACCTCCTTTGCCTGTGTTTATGCAGTATTCTACTTGCACACATGTCTTGCCTCACTCGCCGTAGTATGCTACTACTACAAATAACATCAGAAAACAGTCTATACATCATATTAACCAATTATGGTCTATTGCTAAATCGATACCAAATGCTCCTCATCTGCATCGTGATGCACCAGGATTAGTTTAGACACCCCTAATGGAAAATCATAAAGCGTAATGTTACAGTTTAAAACAACATGAGCTCTTTAAGACAGGACCTTAACAATTACTGTTAATTTGAATTTTACAGAAGCTTGTGAGAAAGTGATGTCAAATAAGTATGGCCCTACTTTTGAGGTCTCAAATGGGTGCTATGGATAATAAATATTCATATGCGCATGGATATTTTTTAAAAAGTGAACCCGGAGGCAACAGAATTACTTCATATCTGCATTATGAGCCACATAAGGAAGACAGACTATCGTCAAAGAGTAAAATTACAGTTCTGTGCGCTTATGTTATTGTTACAGATTACATTGTATACAATGTTGTCCTGTCAGCACATGTTCCAGCACAAGTGGGGGTGATTTTGAGTATGTAAACCCAATTTGAGACCGTTGCTCATCTGAAATCCATCCCCGAATGCAGACTCCCATTCAGAATCTCATGACAAGATGCACTAAGACAGACGAAGTGCTGAAAATGAAACAATTTCCTGGTCTAATCCGACATGGTTGCACAAGGGCCTGCGTCTTTGGGGAGGGCTGGGAGATTTATCTTCCTCGGACACCCCTCCTGTCGGACCTGCCTGGCAGTCTTGTAACCTAATCCTCTTTTACTGTGGTACTTATCTGAAGATCCATGCTCAGGTTTGGGGCAAACTCTGCGTACACCTGGCTGAACAACAGAGTATGATATTCACTTAAGTGACTCAAAACGTTGGATAGTCCTCTTGACTCCAAACGTTTAAGCTTTTGTGCACCAAGTTACTAAAGAGCCTCTTGAAATGATTACACGGTTGTCCATCACTCAAGCATTGGGGTCCTTCTATGCTCTGGTTTAGCTTTAGCAACATTTTTGGTTAAAGGAGACCAGTATGCCTTTTGTTTTAAGCTATAAACTAAGGATATTTGTGCAATTATTAGAAATTCTGCATTTTAATCCAGTTTAAACCATTATTTTATTAGGAATTTTAATTTGTTTGTACGTTTCATTCACTTGTTGTCCTCCCGGAGAGTGTTCTTAGATGGTGTCTGTAATGTTTGAGCAGTAATTTACTCTGGATAAGTGTCAGACATGTTTAATTAACTTGTGATTTGTGTTTTTGTGTCCGCAGGCTCAGCTCAACCTCCTGATCGTCCTGCATCGTCTAGCGGAGGAGTGCAGGGTGAAAGCTTTTGAGGAGAAATCAGCAACCATCAAAACTCACCATGTCCGAGCTGTTGCAAAGGTATCAAACAAAGCTGTCATAAGACTTGCTCATATTAGGGCCTTTAATCTGGATTAGTTCAGTTTGCAGAATGAAACTTGCAAAAAGTATTTTCCACAATATGGAGTAGCTGACCATGTGGGGTTGATGTCATTTTGATTTATTCTCAGCAAAAGCAAAAATGTATCTCATTATAGTCAAAAGTCTGGGAACATTATTATTTAATAATCTTCTGCACAGCAAGGCTGCATTTATTTGATTAAAAAAAGCAATAAAATCACTAATATTTAGGAATGCACCGGTATGGATAATCTCCGATCTGATAACCGATAACTCTTAAGATTTGGAAGCCGATAACCAATATACTATAGCTGATAAATATAAATATTTCAAAATGTTATATTATTAATCAGTAAACAACTGTTTTTTTTTTTTTTTAATTCTTCAGAAAAGTTTAAACTGATCTTATGAACTGAATAGTCTACTCAAAGCAACAAAAAGCAATAATTGCAAAATGGCAAGGTGATTAATATAGATATTCACAATTTCACATAAATCAGCAGGCCAAAAATAAATTCTTTTCTTTTCTTTGCATATCAAATTAACATTCAACTTGACTGTTGCATAAAAAAATAATACGTTGTATAACAAAATGGGATTTAATTAACAAACAAGTAAAATAAATTTATTTTAAATAAAATGAAAACGAAAGAACTAAGAACAGAAACCAGCTCAAATGTTCTTTAATGAAACGTGTTACAGTAATGTACAAATGTGAAAATATGTAATGTCTGAAAAAGCGTATTGAGATGTTTTGACCGTTGAGAGCCACCATACAAGAGAAAAGGTAAATACAGATAGTATTATTTTAGAAAATGCTGCATAAATTCATCCCATTTGGTGTTTTAGACCATTTTGAACACATGTAGGTGCTGCTTTTCAATCAGACAACGCTTCTATGTTCGTTCTTGCTGTCAATTGTGTGAAAAATGATCGGTGAAAGGTTTATGTTAAACCACTGTGAATTTGAAAGTTTAACTGCAGACGCTGTTTTGATACAACACCTGAGCATTGAGCACAGATGACTTTATTACAAACAGTGCATTATATAAAGACAGAATGTGGCAGACGGTTGAGAATACCTATGCTGGATTCAGTGACTGGCACTGTTGCTGTTTGGGGTGCTGTGAAGGCTCATGGTAAGCAACACATTGACAACACATTACAAACCACCCAACGAGTTATTTAGCACATGTGCATCGATGCTATTAAACGTTTACACATGTAATATTTTTCCTGAGACGATTTAAACCAAAATACACAATGACAATATCAAACACATCTACAATGATAAGGAACATAGTTACTTACTAAGATGTTAACGCACGGCAGTACCGCACAAAGATAGGACAGATTTTGAAGGAATAAACAATGTGAGGTAAGCTCCGTTATAGTGCACTAGACAAGTCTGAACAAGTTCGACCCATGCATGAGCGAGGCAGGCAGTTCTGTACAATTATGTAATCTATCGGCTTAAAGACATCAGCCTAATTTTGACATCAGACCAATGACGATAACATTAAAAATAGCATTTATCAGCTGATCGCTGATATATCGTGCATCCCTAGTAATATTGTACGATTTTGTTTCAAATATATATTTTTATTTACTTTAAATTTAGCAAATGTCTTTTTTTTCACCCCTCCCCCCAATATCTTCAATAATATTAAGAAATTTTATTAATGACCGAGCAACCACAATATTTTGAAAAACATTTTATTTATTTTCATTGTTATTTGGTAGTATGTAATGTGTAAATGGCAGATTTCTTTTTGGACTATATTTTAGTTTATATTGTATCAAATTATAAGAGACGTAAATTGATTATTAATATGATTGAAAGCAAGCATTTGTATTCCTTCTTTTTGCCATATTTAGTTATTGTTACCCTCTTTTAGTGCTAAGATGTATTTGCACTAGTGTTTTAACCCTTTTATAAAGCATTTATTGATGTTCTCATTGGTAAAACCCTAAAGGTATACTGGGGGTTATTACCAGCCTTTTTTTTTTTTTTTTACTTTTATGACTTCATAACTTCAGTCACCATATATGATTCTTTGACTGGGAAAGAGTAAATTTAATCTCTTTTGTCCACTTTGGATTGCCTCTGGATGTTTTTTTAAGTGGACAACCTCAAAACGTGTCAGACCCCATTTACATCTGTATTTAATGTTGTCTACTTGTATATGGGACAGTTTCTTTATTTTATTATACACAATACAATCAAAGTTTGAATTTGATATGTATCAATTTGTAGTGTTTACTGTAAAAAAAAAATTGTAAAATGTCTCAAGGCATGAATGTTGAGTAATGCTGAAGTCATGCACATACTGTATATCTTAAATCTCCTCCACATCCAATGCACATGGTCTTATGCACAAAATATGCTGCTTTCTTCTCTCCACATGTGACTCCACATGTGACTTGTGAAATAAATTGTGGTCTGCGTTTGTTCTTGAACCTTTGTTCTGTGAGTGCAGGTCTCTCATGTAAACATTTAGTTGCGTTTATTATTTCACAAAGGTTAGAAAGGGACTTCTTTTATCTCTGGTCTGTGCGCCATTGAACTATCTGACAAAATGTACTTCCAACTTCCCCTCTTAATACTCCAATTGATTTATTTTAGCCTGAGGTTCAACAATATGTTGGACAGTAATGTTCTCTAACAAGCACAGTGGGTACCTGAGATTGGCTGGATTAGGTTTCCAATGCATATTAATTTAATCAGGCTGCATTGTTAGCAGATGTCACCCGTGGCCGCCCTATTGATCTTCTCAACAGTATGTGTTACAGCAATCAATTTGGTCATTAGTGAGCTGCCAAGAGCTACATTAGGTGAATGACAGCTCATCTCCTGGTCCAGTTTATTACAAGTGGAGATAGTAGAGGTTTCACATCAGAAAGTGGAAGAAATTGCCAGCTATGTGCATCCTGTGATTATTTCGATTGATTTCACGATTGACCTTTAAAGTCAATCCGAATGGGAAATCTTTGTTTTTAGGGTGTTTGTGTCAGTATTTTAGTATTAACTACCTCAGACTTGAATTATGTTCCAAGTTTCAGAAAAATGTTAAAGCATGTTTTCAAAGTTCTTGAGGCTCCTATAAATGAGAACAATTAATAATAATAAAAATTCAACACCCTTTAGGTATGTATTTTTTGTTCATTTCAATGTACATCAGGTCAGAACAGTTGTACTTTCCAAATATTATACCAACATAAAATACAAAAAAAATTTTTTTCAAAATCATAAACATTAAGATTGTATCATTTTACTTTAATTTTGAGGGTTTTGTTGTTTAGATTGCAGCTTGTTTATAACAAACTTTATCTTCATCTTCCTCATAATGTCCACATCTGAGATATTTCTGCTATATGCTCAAGAACTTCAAGATCTGTATATTCTGCATATGAAGTTGTTTCAGAAATGCTTTAGTACATCGATGTAGATTTTTATATAAAGTTCAATCAGCATTACTGGAGATTTAATTTCAGTAACAGATCTTCAACCCATTGTGCATCCTAATGGACAGACATATTTGACAAAATCCTGGTTTAAACTATCAATGTTACACAGGATTTTAAACTTTAATTAGTTAGGGCAATCCCTCTTTTTTACATACAATCTATGATATATTGGCAAACATATTGTTGAATCTGAATAAAAAATTGTAAAGGTGGCTTATGTCTCTGTCCGAAGTGAAGTGATGCCATGCTGCTTTTCAGTGAAGTGAATTTTTTTTCAAATTACAACATGCCGAGCCTTACCACCATTTGATTCGATGTCAATCATCCACTCTCATGGACTGCAGGATTTAAATTAGATGAAATGCTCAGGAACCACAAAAAACATGTGATGTCCATGATTGTAATGGACACTGGGTCTGAAGGGCTTAATTTATAAACGTTTATAAGCATGCCCCATAACAAAGATTATATTCACATTTGGAATGCAGGTTTGTAATGCTTATTTCTCTTATGTCAATATAGATAAGTGATTTTCATGACATTATTGCACACTTCAATTTCTCATTAGATCTTCTTATGCTATCATGCTCTTTAAAAACCTGAAGTTTCTCACTCATACAAAAGACACAGCTGAAGTTGGTCACTTGTAACACATGTTACCAAGAGTTTGCCTAAACACTTTCATATGGAAGAAAATTATAAACTTTCAACTGAAATCACGCATGTTTATTACTGTAATTAGTTAAGTAAACCGGTTTCAACAACAAATGGCAAAAAAACAAAAAACAAATCTACAGTGTAGCACGCATTACCAAATGGATTACACATAGACAGACACCAACCCACAACTTTAACACATTCAAAATTGAGTCTATTACACACTCATTTACAATTTTGTTTGGTTAAATGGCTCATAGGGGAAATATATCAGAACACTGTAAATGTGCTTTCCACTGGGGTGACTGAAGGATGGGTCACTGGTTCAGTACATTGTCTGTATCATCTGTGTAGTGTTCTGTTCAACATATAAAAAAATGGTAAATGTGTGTAACTAGGTCTTCATTTTGAATGTCCTAGTTGCCTTTATGCTGACTATAAATAAAGTAATATACAAATATATTTATGGTTGGCACTGTGGTTAGCACTGTCGCCTCACAGCAAGAAGGTCGCTGGTTCGAGTTCCCGCTGAGTCAGTTGGAATTTCTGTGTGGAGTTTGCATGTTCTCTCTGTGTTCGCGTGGGTTTTTTTCAGGTGTTCCGGTTCCCCCCAGTCCAAAGACATGCGCTATAAGTAAATTGAATAAACTCAATTGGCCATAGTGTATGTGTGTGAATATGGGAGTGTATGGGTGTTTCCCAGTACTGCTGGAAGGTCATCTGTAAAACAGATTCCAGAATAGTTGGTGGTTCATTCCGCTGTGGTGACCCCTCATAAAAAAGGGATTAAGCTGAAGGAAAATGAATGAATGAATATATTCAACTGGAATTTATTTATTAATTTATTTTATTTTTTAACTGGAAATGACACTGCTTCTCCCAAAAGATTAGACTGAACACAAAATAAGATATTTTAAAGAAAGCTAGAAACTTGGAACCATTGCCTTTCATAAAATTTGTTTATCTTATTATAGATGTCAGTTGTTACCAGTTTCCATCTTCCAATTGTCTTATTTTGTTTTCAGCATTATAAAGAAACTCAAAGATTTTAAACCCCTTGTAGGTAAACAGTAAATAAATGTTCATTTTGGGTGAACTATCGTTTTTAGTTGTGATTTCAGGGGAACTTCAAACACTATGCTGGAGTGCATGCTATTTTGTTGTAAATGAATCGGTACAAAAACACACTCTCACTCACCTGAACGTGCCAAGGTCAGTAAAAGGAGAAATAGTATTTTCCATAAATAATGGAGCCTAATTAGCATTTTTTCCACTGACACATTTTCTTGACAAATTTGAACATTTCCTCCAATTTAAGAAAAAAAGATCTGCACATGTTCTGTGATATTCCTACACTGATAAGACCTTTTACACCAGACTTTTTCATTTTCAGGAATGAGAGCATGTGTCAGAAGTTTAACCGTGAATGCAGTTCTTTCTTTGGCAGAGTTGCTGTGTTGATTGCTGTTGGATTTAGTTTAATGTTGTGCTAAAGATTAGGCTCAACGAAATCTCCTGTAATTTTTATTTATTTATTCATCTGTTCAGGCTCTACATGATCTGAAAAAGCAACCCCCCTTTATAATGCAGAAGGAATCAGGCTACATCATCTTACAACCAACTCTTTGATGGATATTTCTCTCCAGCGCTATAGATTTGAACAGGGCACCACATCAAATGAGTCACAGTAACACTGAACAGAGATCCGGCCAATTTTGAGTCATCGCGCTGCGTTTATTTTCATGAGGGAAGCCAGCTTATTTGATTAAGATGTAATTGTGTGCAGAGTCCTCCTTGTACAGATGCACTTGAGCAGCAGGGGCACGAAAAATGCTCTGCTTGTTCCAAATCAAGAGAGAAGTCATGATGGCCTGTCACAACTAAACATGTTAGGAATTACACGCTTTACAGAGTTCAGGCGCAGACGGGTTCAGCATGGCCGCCTCTGAAAACAGGTGTGTAATATAGAGCTCTACCATGGAAAGTGGGAATTTGAGAGAGGAAAAAAAAGGTGAAACTGGGTGTTAGCGAATAATAAAGGCTATTAGGAGATTTTGTAATCAGGGGTCAGCAACCATTTGGACAAAGTGCATGTTTGGTAGCTTCAGTAGTGAATCTGTTTTTAGTTCATAGGGGAAAAAAATAATCTTATGATATTCATATTTATACATGTATATTTTGATATATTATGTATTAAATATTTTTTGTTATTAAAAAAATGCATAATATTAAAATAATTGGTTAAAAAACATTTATTTTTCGTTTTAAATTAATTTAAATTATGTTAATACAATATTTGAAATATAATGTACAGTTGAAGCTAGAATGATTTAAGCCTCCTGTGAACTTTTTATTTAATTACAATTTTATTTTTACTTTATATATATATATATATATATATATATATATATATATATATATATATATATATATATATATATATATATATATATATATATATATATATATATATATATATATATATATATATATATATATATATATATATATATACACTAACCGACCACTTTATTAGTTACACCTTACTACTACCGGACTGGACCCCGTTTTACCTTCAGAACTGCCTTAATCTTTTGTTGCACAAATTTAACAAGCTACTGGAAATATTCCTCAGAGATTTTGGTCCATATTGACATGATGGCATCACACAGTTGCTGCAGACTTATTAGCTGCACATCCATGAATCTCTCAAAGGTGCTCTATTGAGTTGAGTTCTGGTGACTGTGGAGGCCATTTAAATACAGTAAACTCATTGTCATGTTCAAGAAACCAAATTCGTGCTTTATGACATGGTGCGTTATTCTGCTGGAAGTGCGTTATTCTGCTGGAAGTACTCAGGTAGGCTGTGGCGATGACACGATGCTCAATTGGGACTAATGGGCCAAGAAAATGTCCCCCACACCATTAAACTACCTCCATCAGCCTGAATTGTTGATAAAAGGCAGGATGGATCCATGCTTTCATGTTGTTGATGTTAAATTCTGACCCTGCCATTTGAATGTGGCAGCAGAAATCGAGACTCATCAGACCAGACTGCATTTTTCCAATCTTCTATTGTCTAATTTTGGTGAGTCTGTGCGAATTGTTCCTCTTCCTAGCTGACAGGAGTGGCACCCGGTGTGGTCTTCTGCTTCTGTAGCCCATCTTCCTCAAGGTTCGATGTGTTATGCGTTCATAGATGCTCTTCTGCATACCTCGGTTGTAACGAGGGTTATTTGAGTTACTGTTGCCTTTCAGCTTGAACCAGTCTGACCATTCTCCTCTGACCTCTGGCATCAACAAGGCATTTTCTCTTTTTCGGGCCATTTTTTGTAAACCCTAGAGACAGTTGGGCGTGAAAATCCCAGTAGATCAGCAGTTTCTGAAAGACTCAGACCAGCACCAACAACCATGCCACGTTCATAATCACTTAAATCCCCTTTCTTCCCCATTCTGATGCTCTGTTTGAACTGCAGCAGATCGTCTTGACCATCTCTACATGCCTTAATCCATTGAGTTGCTGCCATGTGATTGGCTGATTACAAATTTGCGTTAACAAGCAGTTGGCAGGTGTACCTAACAATGTGACTGATAAGTGTATTTCCAAAATTATGTGTAACAGAGCAAGGAATATTTCACAGTATTTCCTATAATATTTTTTCTTCTGGAATTTAGGGTAGCTCGTCGATAAATGCTGAGAAAGCTAGAATTAGGTTGAAATGCTTAAGTTGTATAAACTCACTTCTGTTTGTGCAGTGATTACCTCTCTAAGTAATTGTTTTTCTTTCCTTTTTTCCCCCCCAGAAACTCTTAAAGAGCACACGTGGATAATATGGATGACTGAAACTTCCCATCACATCCCTTTGTTTGATCAACAGCCCTGAGCCTGTTTCCAAATATTTACTTTAAACTTTATTTTCTGTGAGCTATTATATCTGGGACCGTCAAAGATTTAATTCTATTATTTCCTTAGGACTTTTTGAGCTTACTGTGGAATTTGCATTTTCTTGTTCCAATTTTGGGTCCGCTATCAGCAAGAGATCCATGAAGACTGTTGAACCTGTGTAAACAGTGGATGATGGACAGTATCTAGCCCAGATATCTAAAGCAACACATGTGTCCTTCATCTCTTTGGATCGTATTATGATTAATACCTGTAAATAAACAATTTGTACCACTTAACTTGGGTAGCACGCAGCTGAGTAACCGTGCAGTGTTTCTTTCCATGCTCTCTAAAGCAACAAGATATTTGGCGCTCAGCCATCGACAACATTGCAACCATTATCTGTGGCTTGCTCACGAAAGGAGGTTTTTAGCGGGAAACTTCTATCAGATGATATTTTGCTCTTTCTTGTTGACTCAGTATCAAATGGATGTCTTTTAACAAGGAGGTATTTTTTGATTTCAGATTCAATCACTGCTGTTAGAGCTGTAACAAAATACATGGGTAAATCTAATAAAATATGTGTTAAGATCATATCCTGTAGCCTTATGTGGAGAACTTGCACTGATTAAATTTGTACGCACAAGATTTTTGTATTTTATGTTTTATTTTCCAGATGTGTAAAACCGAACATTTGCTAGAATCTGCCCCCAAATTCCTTTTAGAAATTTTGCTCTGTGAAAGATTGCGTACATGCATCCATCCATACACCATGTGCTTCCATGAAATAAACATAGACTGATCTTACATCTCCTATAGATACTATGCATCGTTAAATCTGTGCATCATTGACTGCATTTACATGGACATCAGTAATCAATTCAACTGGTGTTTATTTCTATAGCACTTTTACAATGCAGATTGTGTCAAAGCAGCTTAACATAGAAGTTCTAATTAAAGTTAAGTTTAGTTCAGTTCAGTGTGGTTTAAATTTCACTGCTGGAAGTACAAACACTGAAGCGATGCCAAGCTCCACAAGTCCCAAACCAAGCAAGCCAGTGATGACAGTGGCGAGGAACAAACTTCACCAATTGACGAAAGTGAAGGGAAAAAAAGGTTATTAAATTGAATAATTTGCCTTAATCTGAATAAAACAATAATATGATTAGGGTGTTTACATGAGTTGCGTTTTGAATGTTTCTTTCATGATCCCGTTTTACATGTTGTAGCACATAATTTGATTAACGTCATTGCGTCACCACGCTTTCCACGTTTCCTTCGGAGTTATTTCGGGTGTTTCATTTTTAATTTGTCGGCGTTAACTGCAGTTTGGCCCTCTCACTTTCATTCAGGAACATTTCATGCATGCCCCCATTACAAACGAGATATTGGATGTGACTATGAACTGCTGGAAGAGTGTTGTTTTAATCGATTTTTATACCTCATGCCATATAAAAAAAAAAAAAAACCTCTGCATTTTGTGATGCAGGTGTCTGTGGTTTTTCACTGACTCGGAGGGTGCAGAAAATAGTGTCATGTGTATAAAATATCCTGCCGCAAAATGCGGCGAAAATCCTACATGATGGTAATAGTTTGATTTAAGGTGTTTACATGTCTGTACTGTGACTAAAATTGTCATACTCCACACGTCTTAATCCGATTTCTGTTTAGTTTGGTTATGTCTGTAGTCGTATTAAGGTCATCTTAATCAGAGTATTGTCTGAATTGTATTAAAATCGGACTATTGGTGTCCATGTAAACGTACTCCTTTTATACAGTATTCGCCTAATATGGATTATTCCATCCGAGTGTTTAAAGAGAGACACACACAGACTTGTTCCTATATCCTAGTGGGTATTCCCATAGACATAATGATGTCTCTACTATGCAAATTGTATATTCTATCCCCCTACTCTTAAACCCCCTACAGGAAACATTTGTACATTTTTAAAATACTTCATTCTGTGTGATTTCTAAGCATGTTTACCCATGATGACCTTAATTTTGGCCCCCATGGGTAACATATGTCCCCATGAGTCTGTGTGCATTCAGGTTTAATTCACACACAAACACGCACACACAAAGACGCACAAATTTAAAACTATATTGCAAAAGATAAGTGAAATAAATATGCCATTTAAATGTTTGGTAGGATTTCAGTATGCTTATTGACTGAAGACTGAGCAATAAAGTAAAACAGTGATATTGTAAAATATTATTTCTATTTTGATATATTTTAAAATGCCATTTCTTTTTGTGATGGCAAAGCTGAATTTGGAAAAGTCATTGCTCCAATCTTCAGTGTCACATGCTAATTTTAATATATTTATTTTTGCTAAAGAAAGATTTCTTCATATATGTAATGCACTGGTTGCTTTTTTTGTGGAAACTAATATTTTTTATGAAGAAAAACAAATTATAATAGACTTTTGTTTTGTAATTGCTTTCGCTTTTGATTAATATAATGCATTTCTTTTGAGTAAACGTATTTATTTCTTAAAAAAAAAAAAAAAAAGAGTCCTACTGACTTTTAATCATATGCAGCAACTCCAATTGGCCACTGTTCTGTACTGCTGTTCCTCTTGCCCATGCTGTGTGTGTGTGACTAGAGAGCCTGACCCCAGGACCACAGGAAAGTAAATGTTTGGGTCTCACTTTTCAGTGTATACCACCGGTGATCACGTGACCTGGGAGTCACCCTGCTCTAATCCTTCTGTCAGAATTAATTGAGCTGCCAGGGATTGATCAGTGTAGTGTTTGTACTTTCTGCCCGCCTTTGGGTTTTTAGAAGAATTGCCTGTTGATAACAGCTCTGAATGTTCTCCAGACCTCTGAATCCACCTCTCCTATCTTCATCTTTCATGCATGTCATCTTCATCCACATCTATCTTCATTCTCCCTGCAGGAACGGTACTGTTTGTTCTTTTTCATCATTTTCTTTATTTTTAAGCTTTGTTCATGTCATTTTGTCTTTTTTTTTTTTAGAGCAGACTGTGGAATCAGTGATCATGATTCACCTTGTCATGTATGACCAGAAGAGGGCAACAATGAGAATATGTGCCATGTAGACACTTTTATTAATAATAATTATTTGCATTATTTACTTTCTTTTGGATGCTGTTGAAAATGGATACCACGTATGCAAATACAAACCGTTTGGTCGTTTACCACAGTTTATAGTCATGCTTACCTCCAGAATAGCTGTAAAGTGATTTGTGTGCATTGTGATTTTTATCTTTATAAGCGTTTCTTATATTAATGTTTGCAGTCCGCCATGACTTTTAGCTTTATTGGGTTTAAAAGGAAATGGGGTATCAGATTCTTCCATCTAGTATTGTTATGCTCTCAGAAAAAAAATATTTAGTGGGATGATGATGCACTAAAAAGGTCAAACTTTAGAAATAATTGTCTCACATTATTTAAAAAAAAAAAATCAAGAATTCTGCATTAATTATTATACATGTTGTTATATCCTTGACCATCATTATTTTTTTTAGTTTGTGTGGCCTTGTAACCTTAAATGAAAATAATACCCCCTATACCATTAGCTGCAACATCTTCTACCAGTCACCCAGATGAGATCAACCAATAGCAAACCACAATTATGTAAGCACTAAATCATTGTATAAAGTCTTACTGTACATTTTTATCTAATTGAAAAACGTTTTTTTTTTTCTCACATACACATGCATCAAACACTATGTTTACATCTTGCAAGTACTAGGATGTTTAGCCTTCAGAAAAACCTTATATTTTCATGGCAGTGATTCAACAAGGATCTAGAAACAGTCCTTGGCTATTTTGACATGATTGGCACCATTTAGATTTGCTTATGTGTCAGCTGTGCAACCATGGTGCAAGTCATTCTTTCTAACCCTACCATCCAAATGTTGCAGCTGAAATCCAGACTCATCAAATCACGTAACCCTTTTCTAGTCTTTTGTTGTCCAATGGGGTTTATGCACAGCTAGAGTTTTATAACTTTTCTTTTATAGAGTTGATCACTTTCAGTATTGTTCCACTGGGTCCCCTCAAGGTTGTTGACTCTCACCTCTTCTGTTCATCATGTATACTAATGATTGTCGGAGTATGTACAGGAATTGTCATAGCATTAAAAAATGCAGATGATTCTGGTGATTGTGAGTCTCCTCCACGATCAGGATTTGGGACATGGTCCTGCTGTGGAAGAATTTACTTCTGGTGTGATAGATTTTCTCTCCAGTTGAATGAAAGTAAAACAAAAGACATGGTAATAGATTACAGGAAGGCTTCTCCTACCCCCAGCATAACAAATAATAAAGGCTTGGACATTGAAATTGTTGACACACATAAATATCTAGGGATCGTTATTGATAATATGTTGACATTTCAACCTAACACCCAGGCTGTCTAAGTTCAACAAAGACTGTTTTTTTTTTTCTGAGGAAACTTAAATCGCTTCAGGTTTGTACCTCTATGATGACCCTGTTTTATAAACAATTTATTGAATCTGTTTTATCTTTTTGCATTGTAGCCTGGTACGATAATCTGAGTGTGTCAAGTAAGAACAGGTTGAGCAGCCTGGTGAAGGTGGCAGGCAAAATCAGCAGTTTTAACCAAACCATTAAGTCATTAAATGAGTCCAGGGCGAGGGAGATGCATCTACATAATAATGTATTGTATGTTGTGTGGTAATATTTTATTAATGTGTACATGGAACTTCGCCTGTGTTATGGCACTTTGCTGCAATTTTAGTTTCCCTAAACGGGATAATAAAGTTGGGTCTGAGTCTGGTAGTCAAAGCCTAATGTGACTATTTTCAATTTCATAAGGTTTCTTTTACAGCATGGATGTTGTAATGTAATTACAATGCATTCAGTTATAGACTTAAGCATTCATTTAGATGTTCAAGCTTAAAACGACATGGAAGACGGTGTAACTGTTAGCACCGTCAGTAGCAGCAGGCGAGCGCAGGAACTCAATTGAAAATACTGGGGTAAAATATACTATTTTTATTATATATAAACAATTTTTACTATATATTTTAAAGACATGGTGGAAGAAATGGAATTTAATGCAGTGCTTCTTGTCCGGTCTGAGACTCGCTTCATAACGTATATCTATCAGGCAGTAAAGATCACAGATTTTTAAACAAATCAGACCTTAAACAATACAATTTTATAATGGAAACAAGGTTCACAAGAAGCGATGAAGCTGTCTGGCTGAACTTAAAAGTCTGTGTGCATATACACTATTTTGTTGACTCTGTGTAAATCATAGTCTTATGCTGATGATACTCTGGGCAACTTTGTGATCAATGTTGCGGGTCAAATTTGCAAGGAGATGTTTCTTGGTTACTTTACTATTACCAAAGGACAACAATATTGTATCTGTGCCCCACTGCTCTAATTAGTTGCCCTGTGTCTTACTTGAATGCCCATTGATGGCATCAGTTGACCAGCAACATTGCTCCTGTGTATTATAAGCTATAGATCATTTTCTTAGCTCACCGAAGTGTCACCTGGTGTGGTCTATCAACAGCTATGGCACATTCAAAGTCACCTTTCATCCCTATTTTGATACTTAACATCAACAAATTGTCTTTACCTAGTCTGCATACCTAAGTTTTTAATGCGTTTTTGCTAATTAGATATTTGAACAAACAGACTTTTGAACAGAAGTGACTGTTAGGGTACAGTACCAAAGTCCCTTTAGGGCAAGTCATTTCACTTAGCAGTTGTCTTTGAAACACCTCTCGGGCAGTATGCTCGGGCATTCTGTATGAATATGGACTCATCAAATTCTCCTAAACTTTGCCAAGCCTACGATTACAACAACTGTCTCATGAGTATAGTGTCTAAACGTCTGTATCAAACAAAATTAGCAAATTTTCAGGTTGCCCAAGCTAATGCGCATATGCACCAGAAAGGAACGAGATCACGACACCAACCTCATTTATTTACCGTTCTACATATTATCATTCTTTGAATAATCATCGTCTGATTGCGCTGCTCTTCTTAAGTAATTCACAACTTGCTCTTGATGGTGAATCTCATCCAGAAATGACAGCAACTCTGTTTACAAGTTTGTGTGCGTTTGAGTAGTTGTTGTCATGTGATGTGCGTTTGACAGGATGGGCTGTACCTTGTGTTCGTTTTATGCAGATTACCAAATCAGAAATCTTTTGTTTCCATTGCACTTGGTTCATTTGAAAGCACAGATTTCAAGCTTTATGTGGATATATTTCTTATGTCTGTGAAACAAGTATTCGCTGAGATTCCAGTGCATTTGTTGACCACCAAACTGTTGTAAAAGCACACGTCTGGTTCGAGCTTTGCACCTGGCAGAATGTCAGTCTATAGCGATCGATGATTGGCTACTCTACTAATAGGCAGGGCTTCATTCGCCATATTGACCGTTACACTTTTCCCCATTCAAAACTATATGAGTGAAATGTCTTGTGTATTCTATAGTCTTTGACAGTACATCACAATAATAAGCATTTTGGTGCTGCATTAATGGAGAAAACCGGTACCTTTTGTAACTGGGGCATTTTAGTAACAACTTTTGTACCTTTTTTAGATAGTGTCTGGAATGTCATAGTAGCTGCATTAAAGAGTCCAGAGTCGATGAAAGAACCCAGTCATAAATGTCTTTCTTAAATTCACAGTTTCTCCATGAAAAGGAACTTCACACTCTTGACGTGTCAGGGTTTTGTGACTCATTCTGGGCTGAGCTAATGTAACTCTTCCTCTCATTGCAGCAGGGTCTGGTCCTGTCAGGGAGATGGTTCCTGTGCTTTCTCAGCCCAAACCAGCTTCAGGAGCCAAATGTAGTGTGAAGGTGATGCCATAGAAGCTGACCTTCTCTGGCTTTGTGGTTTGTGGTAGGCATTGCTCATCCCCACCTGCTTATGTTATCCAGCAGTCTGCACTGACCCTTGGTGTTATAAAACTCTGCTGGGACGTGATTTAAAAGGGCTCCAGGCCTTCTGATGTCATGCAGGGTGTTCATGTGCCAGGTGGGTACCAAGCAAAGGTTAGTCTTTTTGCTTATCCATGGCTTGTAAAACACTTAGCTTTTATTATTGAGCTGGAAGCACACATTTGCTCTCCATAACATGTGCCATGATGCATTGGAAAGATGATCAGTATGGTATAATACATGTAATGTTTCTCAGCCATGGAATATTGATCATTTAGAGTGTTTAAAAGGAGTGCTAGTTTCTCCAAAGCCTTTAATGAAACAAGTTTAAACAAAGTCTCTTTAAGACAAGTCATTTAACTCGGCCACCATGTTTGAAATGCCTCTCAGGCAGTTTGCATGGGCAATTGTCCGAAAGGGGAAACATCAAATTCTCCAAAACTGTTTGCCAAGCTTATGATTACATTACATATTTGGAATCACCATGAAATTCTCATAGGTTTCATTTCTAAACGTTGGAATCAAACAAAATCAAACATTTTATTTTATTTTTTGTTTAGATTTCTCGAGCTAATGCGGATTTACACTCGAAAGAAACAAGATCACGACACCAACCTCATTTATAGCCATTCTACACATTGTCATCCTCTGAGTAATGATCGTCAGATCATGCTGCTCTTCTGAAGTAATTCACAACTTGGTTTTGATGGCTATTTGAGTAGTTGCTGTCATGTGATGTGCGTTTGAAAGGATGAACTGTAATTCGCATTTGTTTCATACCGATTACAAATCCAAAACAACTTATATTCAAGTATAGTTGGTTCGTTTAAAAGTACATATTTCAAGCTTTATTTGGATTTATTTCTTATGCCTCATTCACACTAGCAGTGACATTGTAGCTGCCTGTCGCTCAGGTAGGCGTGGAGAATACAACCGAGCTGAGAAAGGATCATGTGAGCTCTATTGGTGCTCCTATTGGCTGTCGCTCTAGAAAGTAATTCTTCATTTGCATAAAGTTAAAGGATTCTCAACTTTGTCGTGTCGCTCGACACACCCACCTGGGGCCGATTGCACCCGCAGTGCTTAAGTTAAAACGTAGCCTAGTTGTGTCCTTAAGGGAAATGTACGCACTACTAAATGTTTTTGTGTTGCACCACTGAACTTAGTTTAAACGTAACGCTACGCTCCAACTAAATATTTACGGCAGCCTCCTCCCATGTATAACTGTAGAAAAGAGATGACAGCGAGATTAGTTTACATTGAAGAGCTTGCGATCATAATGAACAATGATCTCCCTTTACTCACACCCTTATTTTCCCCCCAAATCTCGCATTTCATTCGGTTTGTGAATTGTTAGGAGTGTTTTGTGTTAATTGCATCTATCAATTAAAACGAAAATTTCTCCATCACTTAGTTTTTCCTTCCCTGCTCTTTTCTCTTGCACGTGTAAGATATAAAAAAAAAAATTAAGTTTAATGTTTTGATAACTTTGTGTATTTCATGTGCATTTACGGCTCGCAATGCCAGTGTGTGCGTCATCTGTTATTTTGACTGACTGTAATGTAATGTACTATAAAAATGTAGTTTATCATTTAATTTTCATGAAACAGTTATGTATAGATGCATTAGTTGCAGAATTCTAAGCACACTGAAAAAAATTATTCAAAGATGATTCCTTAGATTTACTCAGTTTTTTTTACATTGAGTGTTTGTAAACAATTTATTTGGGCTGAATTTAAACAAATTAAGTTGAACATTATTAAATTTAATTTGTTTAAATTCAACACATAAATCGTTTGCAACAGTTTTGCATGCAACACTTTTTTCAGTGCAGTTTAACAATTTAAATACTTTTTTATTGTATATTACGTCATTCAGTGAGACTACGTATGACTTTCAGGAGAGCTTACAACCTACTAACTACGGTTTGCCTTACGAACATGGTACAAACGAAGTAATAACAACTTTAGTTACACACTAGCTAGTATTTACTAAGAAAGAACTTACGAACAGCTGATGCAACTCTACCCTTGTCACCAACAGTTGCTGTCGCTCGCGTAGATGTAGGTCACTGGATGTTGCTCACTCTTCATTGAAATGAACAGTCACTTGTCGCTTTATGTCTGTGAAGCAAGTATTCGCTAAGATTCCAGTGCATTTAATGACCACAAAAATCCTATAGCCTATAGCGATGGATGATTGGCTACTCTACTAGGTTGGCGGGGCTTCATTTGCTATATTGATCGTTATACTTTTCCCAATTCAAAACTATACAAGTGACATGTCTTGTGTTTTCTATAGTCTTTGGTTTAAAGTGGCAGTTTTCTAATTTATTAATTTTACTCTTCACGTCAGGCCTCAATTTCGGAGATCTATAAGATGGTTATTATTGGTTATGTTAGTTTTTTCTGATAAACAAATGGCATATGATGCAATATATAAATTTCCCCCTTCAACACACATCATCTAGTAGCACAAACTCTGTCAGATAAGCTCCAATGCAGTGATCCATCCTTAATACTGTTTTTTTTTTTTAATTGTTTGTTTTATTTAACGTTTTTAAATGTACTGGTCTTGATAATAGAGTTGCAATGATCTTCAGAACCCGCAGCAAACCGTTTCCTTCGATAAGCTTTTATAATCCCTCAGTGTACCAACTCAAATATGAACCCGCAAGAATGAAGCAAAACAAACCGATAAGATCCTTTTCGGCTTTTAATAGAGGGGTAATGTGCGGAAGAAGAGTATTGAAACATATCTGCCATGCTTGATATAATTACACCACAGAAGTCATTACATTTAAACGGCTTTGCATTTGTTTGTTTGTGTTGCTCATTCCTTCAGTCAAGGCACCCGGCCTGGAGCACTAAACACGTATGTATTTGCACAGCTGGATATTTACAGATGCTGTTCCAGGTGAAGGAGTTTAACACAGTTGCCTGCTAGTTAACCATCAGTACTGTCTGGCTCACGGCCCACACGTCCACCTTTTTTTTTCTTTTCCTTTTCTCTCTCTGTGGCAAAGCTCTTTTAGTCTTTGTGACCTTAAGGCCCCCCTCAGATCTGCATCTTCTCCAAATGCACACAACCGGCCTGCTTCTAATCTCACTTTTCTAGGGTCTTGGTTTGTTTTACTTGTCCAGAATCCCACATAGCTCTTACAATACCCAGGACCAACTCAGAGTTGATTTAATTTGATAACCCAACGAAAACGCTGAAGAATTGAAATTGGACATGGTGTTTGGAGCACTCACTTGTGGCTTGACTATAGCCGAAGCTTGTTTTTGTCAAAATTGCATACACGCAAATATTTTTGATTTGTCCAATGTTCTTCCTGGAAGTTCTTGTGTGGTCAGTGTGGGTATAGTGCCCTCCAAACGTTTGCAATTGTGCTAGACAAAGAGGGCTTTGGAAAGTAGCATTTTCTGATGGCATAAACTATGAAGCACATTTCATTACATTGAATCAAATATATTTAGAAAATAAACATCTTTATGTCAAGATGTGGTGAGGATTTTTGCTGAATATCTGTAAGGGTCATGACACACCAAACCATTGAAAATGATCTCAGAAACAATTGTAAATAAAACAGCATTTCAATCTATTCCAAAGCTCTATGTTTGGAAGTGAAAATAGTGGCCTGTCTTCTTAATGAACGTCTTTGGAATTACCAGCAACATGGTTTCTTTTCTGATTTAATTTTCCTTTATGCATTTTTGGTACATATTTTAGCCCAAGACCATGGATTGCAAATCAGTGGTATTTCTTTAAGGCATGTTTGTTTTTTTTATTCTCTTTTTCAGTTCATCCAGTCCTTGGGACTTGAACCCATGACCTTAGCACCAAACTCTACTGTTTGAGCTATTCAGTCACATAAATCGAGGCTCGTCTTTGAAGCAAATAAAGGATATTTTTTCTTGAACTTGTTTCCATCATGTCGTCTTTAAAAATAAAAGGTCCACCTTAAGTGGAGCTTTTATATGCACATTTTGGAAATTTTATGTCTATCCATGTTCTGCAATCCATCATTTTTATGATATTTTAAAATGTGGATGAAAGCCGGCTGAGAACAGGTCTTTGGGAAATTATCCCTCTATAGCACTTGATTTGCGAAAATGGTTTCCTTTCACTTTAAGAGGCCTGTATGTGTTAAATTAGGGGGAATCAATCACAGTTAAAGCTCCAGATCCTTCTGGCTTGTGGCCAGTGTTTAGATGGGTAATGGGATTACCTATATAATCGTCTACACTCTGGGCTGAAACCAAAACCATATCAGTAACAGATACCTCTTCCAACATCTAAGTCATCCTCTTTTCCTTTGTCTCAGGATAGTTGCCAGTTACAATGTAACTTCAGTACATAAACATTGTGAATACTGCAGGAGTTCCTTGATCTGCACAGAATGATCTGTTTTAATATGTAAACCAGCTGTTTTAATTCCGAGATGGTTGTTACCAGTGCAAAACAACTTGTTATGCCAGGGTAGAATGGTTTTTACCCCAGGCAGAGAGGTGATGCAAGCAATTCTTTGGACTTCATTCTTTAATAACAGGACTTTTAATTTAACATGATCTTTGATGAGGATTAGAACCAGCTCGATTCAGGTGTATTTGATTAAAGGCAATTCCAGGTCTTCATTAGAGTTATTGTAGGCAGAGAACATTTGGAAGGCCCCTGTATGTCCCTGTTCTTTTTCATCTAGCTCCCGTCCTACTTATTGTCAATGATCTAATTTAGTTGTCCATGCTTGTACTTAACTTTATTACTCCCATCATTAGAATTGATGAATCAAGTGATTTTGATTTGCAGTCCTGCTTACTCATGCTAGAGCTGCAAATGTGATGCCAGCGTTTTTTTTTTTTGTTTTTTTTTAGACGTCTGCTATTTGATGTGCTTGTCAAGATGTGCTCATGTTATTTACATTTGTTTCTATGCCGTTTCTAGGGAGCTGTTTGCTGCAATCTGGATCCAAAAGTTAAAACTATTCATTTTGTTCATAGGAAACATTTATTTTTAACAATAACTGATTGTTAGTCAATTGTTGTTAGAAATACAGACTTGTTGTAAGCTATTGTGATTGTTTATGCATTTGTTGAACCCATCTGTTGTGTTCACAATAATTAATTTAGTAGTTTAAAAGCAAAAAAAGCAAAACTACGTTACTCACGATGCTGTACAGAGAATCCCATCAATCAGAGATATGAGGTGAGCAAAACATGCTGATGTGACTAGTTTTGTCCTTCGTTAATGCCATAACAGTCGTGGACTTTTGTCTTGGCTTCGATTCTCTTTGTAACATTGTGATTGACCTGTGATTGGTAGTTGGTGTGATTCATTGGTTATAATGCTTTAAGATTCCCTAGAAGAAGAAAGTGAAAAAAAAATTCTTATTTCCTTATCCCTTGAATGATAAATGTGTTCAAGCACAGAAACAAAAAACTGAGCACACATACAGTAGAGCTACAATAGAGTGGTTCACTGCTGGTTGACATGCGCAATGATACATACATGTTTGTTTGGCAACTTTATCTGACTCACACATTTTTATCTGGTGTTTTGTTAGATGCACATACACTGCACTTTATTAGGTACACCTCACTAGTCCCTGGTTGGACCCACTTTTTGCCTTCAGAACTGCCTTAATCCTTAGTGGCATAGATTGAACAAGGTACTGGAAATATTCCTCTGAGATTTTGGTCCATATTGACATGATAGCATCACACAGTTGCTGCAGATTTGTCGGCTGCACATCCATGATGTGAATCTCCCATTCCACCACATGCCAAAGGTGCTCTATTGGATTGAGATCTGGTGACTGTGAAGGCCACTTGAGTACAGTGAACTGATTGTCTTATTCAAGAAACAAGTCTGAGATGATTCACGCTTTATGACATGGCACGTTATCCTGCTGGAATGAGCCATCAGAAGATGGGTACACTTTAGTCATAAAGGTATGGACATGGTCAGAAACAGTACTCGGGTGGGCTTTGGTGTGTCACGACACCAATTGGTTGCTCAGTTAGTACTAATATGCCCAAAGTGTGCCAAGAAAATATCCCCCACACCATTATACCAGCACCACCAGCCTGAACTGTCGATAAAGGCAGGATGCATCCATGCTTTCATGTTGTAAATGCCAAATTCTGACCCTACCATCAAAATGTCGCAGCAGAAATCTTGACTCCTCAGCCCAGGCAATGTTTTTCCAATCTTCTATTGTCCAATTTTGGTGAGTCTGTGTGAAGTGTGGCTTAGCTTCCTGTTCTTAGCTGACAGGAGTGGCACCCGGTGTGGTCTTTCTGCTTCTGTAGTCCATCCGCATCAAGGTTGGAGATGCTCTTTTGCATACTTTGGTTGTAACGAGTTATTTGAGTTACTGTTGCCTTTCTATCATGTGGAACCAGTCTGGCCATTCTCCTCTGACATCAACAAGGCATTTGTGCCCACAGAACTGCCTCTCACTGGATATTTTCTCTTTTTCAGACCATTCTCTGTAAACCCTAGAGATGGTTGTGTGTGAAAATCCCAGTAGATCAGCAGTTTCTACTCAGACCAGCCCGTCTGGCACCAACAACCATTCCACATTCAAAGTCACTTAAATCACCTTTCTTCCCCATTCTGTTGCTCTGTTTGAACTGCAGCAGATTGTCTTGACCATGTCTACATGCCTAAATGCATTGAGTTGCTGCCATGTGATTGACTGATTAGAAATGTGTGTTAACAAGCAGATGGACAGATGTACCTAATAAAGTGGCCGGTGAGTGTATTTTATATATTACACACATAACGGCTTAAAAATTCACGTTCTATAAGAATATTCCTAGTTTTCATTGTAGAGCAAAACATTAAAGTATCGAGTTATGCATACAAGCTATTTTATTCACAATTTCATGTACCTCAGTCAAATTTAATGGAAAAATCTCTTATGCTGATTTATTCTTCATGGTTTTCCTTTCAAATGTTATAATTTGTAAGTTGATCAATGTAATATGATGCACTTACTGCCTTATATGTGACAGGTTTAATGATGGATTAAATGCATCTCAAACATTGGCTGGTCAAAAATTCAATTAGAGCTTGATTTTAGTGAAATTGTTATAACGACACATGCACATGTCTGACCACATATGAAATTGCGATTAAAGGAACACAGAGTTTTTCTAATATCCTGAAGAGTAGCACTCTGACAGAGACCGTATATTAAAACTGATTTCTTGGAAGGGACCTTTGTAAATTTGGTAATGTGCCTAAAAAGAGACCCTTGTAAACACTCCGTGTAACTCGGTGTACTTCGCAAAGTATTTCGGGTTCAGTGTAAATGACAGTTGCGTTATTGTATCATATGCTGTTGTAAGAAATCCCAGATGCTACATCATTAAAAAGCTTAACATCTGCTGACTGGCACAAAGTGGCAAATCTGCAGTAGATTGGTGTAATGCACGAATTGACTTTCACACAAAAAGCACACATTTCACCGTTGTTTCTCATTCCCACACTGTTCCCCTGTCACATGATTCCTGCCGCCTCATTGCCTTGAAACATCTGTTGACAGGGGAGGAGTGTATTGAATGGCCGAAATACTCCAATACGCCAGACATTTGACTTCAAACAACACACAGAGATGTCCAGGTGATGGGAGAAGGCACTCTAGATGTTTTCACATAGTCAGTTCAGATGATTCGATAATGCAATTACACAGATGCGTATTAAACCATGTTCCAAAGTTGTTGAACTTGGTTTTTTGCCTTTGATGGAAATAAGGAGTTCTCAGATAGCTGAGCAAAACAGCAGCCAGACAACCAATTATGACTATAACCACTATTGAGATAATTGTTTTTACAAGTTAAACGCATCACAGATCCAATATGTGAGAAGTTGATTATCTGCAATGCTATCCTCTCATGTTATACCTCATCCAAGTCTCATCTTTGTCTCGAGAAGGTTCCTCTGTTTGCAGTGCAACACCTGCGTCTCGTCCACGTCTTGAACTGGCTCCAGCTTAAAATTGTTCTCTTTATCTTGGTACACAGTCAAGGACATTGTGAAAGTGAGATGGCAACGTTGCTGATGTTTTTAAACTCAAACCACTCTCTCCCTTAAAAGTGTGCATGAGGGAATCATACAAACGCCGAGTCCAAGAGAAACGGACCTGTCGCTGATACAAGCCAATCAAAACTGAAGGTCAATGTGATATATAATGCTCCTAGCAGCTTGAAGACAATCACGTAAAAATTCCAGGTAAAGTTTTCTAACGGGAGTCGTTTAAAAAAAAAATCTTTTGGCGTAAAAGCCAGCAGGTTCGTGTTTGAGCAGATGGGGGAGAATTGGCCACGTTTCCCAAGGGATGAAATCTACTCTGCCATGGAACCCGCCCCATGTTTATCTTTGAGCTTTATTGGATGTTGATGTTGGCCCAGTGAGAGAACCTCTTGTTTAAGGCTATTTTTAAGGGGAGAGCAGAAGGGGGTAGTTCTTGGACTTGGTTTGCTGCGGACCATTGTGCAGTCTCACAAACATCAGTACAGAGGTAAACCTGGTAATCCTCCATGAAAAACACTACATCAATCCCCACACATACAGCACTGGCCAGTCCTGCCCTACAGCAGCTTTGTACTACACCATGATTTTCTGCTCAGTCGATCTCTATCAGTTATTTATTTATTCGTCCATTGATGTGTTTTAAAATATCCAGATGCGTTTGTGTTTCTTCAAAGCACCTTTAAAGATCATCCAGAGCCTTAAGTCTAGAGAAACTGGCAGACGGTTTGAGCTTAACCTTTGTTCTCTATAGTGTTATGGGTGTCCCACCATGCTCTTCACAATATTTAAGTAACCATAGAAACCAATCCAAGAAACGCTTTTTGAGGCTAAATATTATTTTTGCTGTGCTAGCTGTACAGTGACTGGGTGACATCACACGATGTGTGTAAAACACTGGATGAAGACGCTGCGCACCTGAGCGGAGTTTATAGATGACTCATGGGAAAACAAACCCCAGGCCCAATTGCCCCTGACTGAGCCTGGCGGGCTCTGCTATACTAACTGTTTACCACAGGGCAACATGGAGACTGACCTGCTAATCTGAGGTGCTTAACTGTTGTGTTTGAATTGTTGATTCGTACATTTTAACCATTGTTAGTTTGTAAATAATTTCTGGGAATTCTGTAACTAGTTCTGTTTTGATTCTGATTAGATTCTTGAATTAATGGACTTTTTTTTTTTAAATTTTATTTATTTATTTTTTTTAAGTTTCTTAAAATTATATTTACTAAATGAGGAACGGGTTAATCTTATCTCATTGAGACTTCATGATTATCATTGTTGAACATAACCCTCATTTAAAAAAAATATTAAGATATTTTTCTGATTAATTTGTAATGTTGACTTCTGAAATGGATCATAGCCTATAAAGTACAAAAAACAAAACAAAGCCTTTGTCTATAAATTGATTCATTCATTAGTTTTCTTTTGGCTTGGTCCCTTATTTATTAGGGGTTGCCACAGCGGAATGAACCACCTTTGTTTTGAAAAATCATTTGAAATATTTGAGGTTGCAAAGAATGTAGAAAGCAAACTGCATGCTGAAATTACATTTACTGGCAAAAGTCCAGTTGTAAGAGCAACAAATAATAACTTGACTTCCAGTTGTAAGAGTTCTAGTTGATCATATGGAAAAGTGGCAGGAGGTAGATTTTTCTGATGAATCATCTGTTGAACTGAATCCCAATTTTCACAAATACTGCAGAAGACCTATTGGAATCTGCATGAACCCAAGATTCTCAGAGAAATCAGTCAAGTTTGGTGAAGGTTCACGAGGTTACAATCAGTATGGGGTATTCAGTATTCAGTGCGAGAGATCTGCAGAGTGGATGGCAACAACAACAGCCTGAGGTATCAAGACATTTGTGCTGCCCATTACATTACAAACCATAGGAGAGGGCAAATTCTTCAGCAGGATAGCGCTCCTTCTCATACTTCAGCCTCCACATCAAAGTCCCTTAGAGCAAAGGAGGTCGAGGTGCTCCAGGATTGGCTAGCCCAGTCACCATACATGAACATTATTGAGCATGTCTCGGGTAAGATGAAGGAGGAGGCATTGAGGATAAATCCAAAGAATCTTGATGAATTCTGAGATTCCTGCAAGAACGCATTCTTTGCCATTCCAGATTACTTTAATAATAAGTTATTTGAGTCATTGCAGAGATGTGTGGTTACAGTCGTCCAAGCTCATGGGAGTCGCACACAATATTCATTCTTTTTCCACTGCACCATGACTTTATATTCTATACTGTACATTATTTCTGTTAAGTGACAAGACTTTTGTCTAAGTAAAGTCAGACCTTACTGTCTTAAATAAATAATTTAAAATCAAGGCATGATCATATTTTATTTTGGTAAAATAAATATATTCTAGAGGGCTTTGCCTCATATACTCAACTTCAGATACCAAAATATCAACTAGAAGTCAAGTTATTATTTGTTGTTCCTAAAACTTGGATAGGCAACAAGACTTTTGTCAGCTAGTGTATATTGCAACCCTTAAATAAAAGCAAATGCATCTGCCTCTGAGAAGTTATGTTCATTAGTTTAGTAAAAGTAGGGTAATAGATTTCTTTTGGTATGATCAAAAATGAAATTGTTGCTTCTCTTTCTGTTGAACATACAAGAAGATATTTTGAAGAATCTTGTCAACCATTAACTTCTGTATTTTGTATGTTTCTATGCTACCAGGAATGTTAATGGCCATTGGTTCTGTAAAACATTCCTAAAAAGGTTTAACAAAAGAATGGAAACACTTAAGAATGAGTAAACTGATTGTTGTGCGAAGCATCAAATATGTATAAGTTTGTCTTTTATTGTTGACATTTCTTGAGCCAAAAAGCTGACAATTTAGCCATTTTAGCTGTCGAAATGTGCATGCACATTTTTACCTCATGTATGATAATCAGTGTTGGGGAAAGTTACTTTAGAAAGTAATGCATTACAATATTGAGTTACTCTTCAAAACAGTAACTGGATTACTTAGTTACTTTTTATGGTTAATAATGCGTTATGTTACTTTTCAGTTACATTACTTCTTCTGACCTGACTGAGGTTTGATCTCTTTCAGAACTTGAAGTTTTTTTTTTTTTGGTTTTTAAATAGAGGAGCTCTGCAATTAACAACACGCTGTATAACCTTCATATACCTTTAAAAAATGCATCAAAAAAATAAATGTAGGATAATGTTATCTTTCGAGCTATACATGCCGTATATACAGATTAATGAAAGTTTAAAGCAATGTGTTTGCTACATTTGTATTTTTTGCCTTATTAAAATTTAAAATCACAGTCCATTCAGATAATCCTCTTTTCCTTTTCTTCCACGCGTTTAAAATAATGAGAATATTTCCATCACAGAAAAGTAAGGCTCTGCCGTCTTCATTTCTGTCTGTTCCTGCATTCTCTCATTGTGTGCAGGATTTAACGTGACTACGATCATTTTAGTTCAGCAATTTATTTTTAAAAGTAAATTAACTTTTTTAAATTAACTCTTATATTATTACTTAATTTTTGAAAGTAATACGTTTCTTTACTCGTTACTTAGAAAAGTAATACGTAACTCAGCACTGATGATAAAATGAATCTGGCTGCTTGAGTATTTCAAAAAGGTCCAGTGCCACTGTTTTACACAATGGAAAATTCAATTTAGACATTTCACAAAGCCTCAGTTGCTTTATTTCCTGTGCACGCTTTGTTTCTGTTTTCGGTATTTGCTTTTTTGCACTAATTTTCCAGAGTTGAGAAATCTTTCACAGTGATATCTCTGCATCGAGGAAACATTTAGAAGTTTTTGGCTTCACCTCACTAGTAATCATGACTAATCACTATCCCCCAGTTTGCTGTGCAATTACACTGTTATTTTGCATTAAGCAGGCCAACATCACAATCTAACCCTTTTCATTTTTTCATTTTTTCAGAGTCCAGAGGTTCTGTGAGGTTTTTAGACAGCAATTACTTAAGTTGGATTTCTTGATGATAAAATAAAATAATTTTTGACAGATGCATATGGCAATGTACCAAAGACATTTCAAGTTCGTGACTGCACTTTGACATTTTTTTCCCCTCACTGTTTTTGTAGATTTATTTATTTATTTTAGACCTTTTGCAGAGTGAAAAGAAAGATATAGTATGATTACGTCTTGCCATTCAAGAAATAAAAGTATTAGTTGGATCCAATCCCAAGTTGGATGTTTTGTTAATAAAATAATCCTTGACAGATGTAGTGATGGACATTTCCTTTTCACAACTGCAATGAACTACTGATGCTTTTTTTTTGCTTGTTCAGGGTTTGTCTCCTACGGTTTGAGAGTCTAATGAGAAACTGTCTAATGCTGCTAATAGTGGCTGTTTTCTGATTGATTGTTATTTTGAATTGCTTTATGGCACCTTCATTTCTGCTCCAATGACTTTTGATGTTGAGAAGTGACATTTTTGTGGTTTGAAGTAAAGTATTGTCTGGCTTCTTGATGTAAATTATAGTGTAAAAATCAGGTAATAAGCTGCAAAAATTACGATGTGTCTGTGGGGTCTTAAACAGTCTTAAAATGTCTTAAATTTCATTTTAATGAAATTAAAATTAAAATATAGGACTTAAAAAGTCTTAAATTCACTGAAATATGGTGTTGTGTGTCTTAAATACTTTTAAACATGCCTTAATTTTCCTTTGTCCATGTACAGCAACCCAATCAGTACAACCAACAATCCCTCTAAAAAAAACTGTTTAACTAAAGTGAAATTGATTTAACTCTATTTCCAATTTGGTTTAATTATCTTCCTTACATTCTTACAATAATGTGTTTTTCAAAGTTACCCATGTATTCATGTATAAGGGTATGTTGTGAATAAATTCATAGACATTTCAACAATTAGAAACTCAAACATAGAAATAGAATTAAAATTCAAACAATTATAGGAAAGTTATGTTAATAAAAAATATATACATTAACTGACCACTTTATTAGGTCACTTTATTACTGTCCAACTGCAGCAGAAGACCACACCGGGTGCCACTCCTGTCAGCTAAGAACAGAAAACTGAGGCTACAATTTGCACAGGCTCACCAAAATTATACAATAAAAGATTGGAAAAACGTTGCCTGGTCTGAGTCTCGATTTCATCCAATATTCTGATGGTAGGGTCAGAATTTGGCGTCAACAACATGAAAGCATGGATCCATCCTGCCTTGTATCAATAGTTCAGGCTGGTGGTGGTGGTGTAATGGTGTGGGGGATATTTTCTTGGCACACTTTGGGCCCATTATTACCAATTGAGCATCGTGTCAATGCCACAGCCTACCTGAGTATTGTTGCTGACCATGTCCATACCTTTATGACCACAGTGTACCTATTCTGATAGCTACTTCCAGAAGGATAACGCATCATATAATAAAGCGTGAGTCATCTCAGACTGGTTTCTTGAACATGACAATGAGTTCACTGTACTCAATTGGCCTCCACAGTCACCAGAGCTCAATCCAATAGAGCACCTTTAGGGAGTGGTGGAACAGGAGATTCACATCTCTGAGGAATATTTCCAGTACTTTGTTGGATCTATGCCACAAATGATTAAGGCAGTTCTGAAGGCCAAAATGAGGGTCCAACCTGGTACTAGTAAGGTGTACCTAATAAAGTGACCGGTGAGTGTATATGCAGTAGTCAACATTTGAAAGTTTTTCAAAATTAAGACAGGAATGGTTATTGCTTAGTAGTTTTAAGACAACTTTGATGAAAGGTGATGATCCACTGACTACTGTAAATGGATATAACTATGTTTTGACACATTATTTTAAAGATGTGGCTAAGAAATAAGTGAATTTTAATTTTAACGGAGCAAATAAAACTTAATATTTAAAAAATATTTAGTGTTTGGCCCTGTAAAAGTCTAAAAATTCCTTCATAATGGTCTTAAAAGGGTCTCAAAGTCTTAAACATGACTTGGTGAAACCTGCAGAAACCCTGTATAATGGTCATGAGCACATTTGTTTTTGGTGTTTTGTTGAAAAAGTTTAATAATACTAATAGATGTATTGGAGTACATATTTTGTTACAGTTTTGTGTGTGTGTGTGTGTGTGTGTGTGTGTGTGTGTGTGTGTGTGTGTGTGTGTGTGTGTGTGTGTGTGTGTGTGTGTGTGAAATCTTTGTACGGTGTTTCAACTCAAATAGCTGATTTGTAAATTTTTAGTTTGTGAAATTGAAGTAACAAAGTTTCTCTCACACTTTTCAATCCCTTGAGCCCTCTGTGTAACACACTGGACAGAACCTGTTCAGCTATGCCTCAGTGTTAGCATGACTGCCAAACAAAATATAGAGGTGTATTTGGTTTCAGAAGAGCAGAAAAAACAAGTCAAGAAATGTGGCATTGGCTTGGTCTTGGTTTTGCTTAGTCTGCAGAATAACATGCTTCGTTGAAGAGACATGGACTTCAGTCTGTGCCCAGTTTCAAACATGTTCTCAAGACTTTGACGCACCAAACTCTGGCTGATTTGTGAAGTCCTAAAGGTTGCTTCATAATTGTGCATTTCTTGTTCCAAAGTAGTATATTGTCTTAAATATCTACAGGTCTTTAGATAATTCCATTGCTTGTACAAGAGACTGGTGTGGTTTTTTTTTTTACATGTCTTGACAGACTGTTCATATCATATATTGTAATGTCTGTTAACTGAATTGTGAAGCATTTCTTTAATTCTATCATTCAAACACAAATAGTGAAATATGTAATTATGTTTGTCCTTTTATACTTTCGAATAATGTAGACAGAATAATGTTTATAAAGTCTTAAAGATTAAAGTGCAGGATAAATAAAATTATTTGTCTCTTAGGAAAAGGAATTTATTCAAAATTGCTTAAAGTGCTAGTCACAAATTATTTCATTCTGACCGCCTGCAACCACTGGAGCTGGTTTCTATGGTCAGCATAATGTTAAGATGCATTAATTGATAAAATTTGCAAGTATGAGGTGCTACTGTATGCAGAGCTTAAGTTAAATTTCACCCACACTACCTGACAAAAGTCTTGTTGTCTATCCAAGTTTTAGGAACAACAAATAATAACTTGATTTCTAGTTGATCATTTGGTATCAGAAGTGGCTTATATGAAAGGCAAAGACCTTTAGATTACACTTATTTTACCAAAATAAAATATGATCATGCCTTGATTTTTAATGATTTAATTAGGAAAGTAAGGTCTGACTTTGCTTAGACAAAAGTCTTGTCATTTAACAGAAATAATGTACAGTATAGAATATAAAGTCATGGTGCAGTGGAAAAAGAATTAATATGGTGTATGACTCCCATGAGCTTGGAAGACTGCATCCACACATCTCTGCAATGACTCAAAAAACGTATTAATAAAGCCATCTGGAATGGCAAAGAAAGCGTTCTTGCAGGACTCCCAGAGTTCATCAAGATTCTCTGGATTCATTTTCAATGCCTCCTCCATCTTACACTAGACATGCTCAATAATGTTCATTTTTGGTGACTGGGCTCTTTAATCCTGGAGCACATCGACCTTCATTGCTTTCAGGAACTTTATTGTGGAGGCTGAAGTATGAGAAGGAGCGCTATCCTGCTGAAGAATTTGTCCCTTTCCTGTGGTTTGCAATGTAATGGGCAGCACAAATATCTTGAAACCTCAGGCTGTTGATGTTGCCATCCACTCTGCAGATCTCTCGCACACCCCCATACTGAATGTAACCCCAAACCATGATTCCTTGTGAGAATCTTGGGTCCATGTGGGTTCCAATAGATCTTCTGCAGTATATTCATCGAAAAAATCTACCTTCAGCCACTTTTCCAAATGAGCAACTAAACAGCAGTTATTATTTGCTGCACTTACATCTGGAATCGAAGACAGGTTGTCAGGTAGTCTAGTACAACCTGACTGTTGTCAAGTAGTCTAGTACAATCAATGATTAAAGTCTAAAGTGATCACAGAGGAAAGGAAGCGTCTTCTCAAATACGGTAATGAGCATTTGGTTTCACTGTAAGGAGCCGATCAGTCTCAAGAGACTGAACCATCTGACCAATCAGAGCAGAGCAAGCTCTCGGAAAGGTGGTTTAGACAACAAATCTTCAAACGAATCAAACAAGTATTTTGCGGCTGAGAAGATGGCTGATTTTAAATGTACATTATAAGAAACTTGACCTTGAATGAATTTAAAACCTCCAAACAAACCTGTAAAACAAAGTAGGGATCTTTTAAACCGCATAATAGAAGAACTTTAATGACTGCTTCCTGTCACTTAAATCTTGTAAAGAGCCCATTTTGAGAGTGAATCACTTTTGGCAGGGCATTGTTTACCTTTGCTCTGCCCCTCTTTACTTTTGTCTGTCATCGTTTATGGCTTTTGTCCACTCTCTTCTTCAAGACTCTGAGCACTCTGGTCGATGGCCGTTTTGAAGTAGGTGTGGGCTCATCTCCTCTATAGTGATGCCATGTGGCAGCAGAGAGCAATGTGATGATGAACAGCCATTATCAGTGGATGCCATCTCTGCTTCTGTCAACGGGGCCTTGCTTAGTCCGGGAGAGACTGAATGCTCCGTGGCTTCCTTTCAAAGCATGTGCCTGACGTTCCCTTCTCTTTATGCTACATTTATTACTCCACTTAGATGATATCCTGTATAATTGTCCTTTTTATAAGGTAATGAGGTCATGTGGCAGCGACTCAGAAACCACTATGCTTAGGAATAAGGAATGTGTTGAAAAGCACACTTCACTTCTTATGAAAACATTTTTGCAAATGTTCCTCCCTTTCACCCCACTCCCCAGCAAAGAGTCGGGGTGTGTGTAAACAGCTGTCAGTTGTTCGTTTGGCATCGTGGATGAAATAAATTTTTGAGGGTGGGTGGTGTTGCTGAATGGCTGTAGAATATTACTCAATTTGGTTCAAACTATGGGTGGGATGCAACCAGGGGGATGCGTTTAATTTAGACACACTTCCAAAATATGTTTGTGATGTTCTAGGGATTCAACAACCTCTTTACTGTCACTTTTGCACAGGTAGGGTGTTTTTACTATATATTTAATACATTTTATTTACTAAACTTGAACTTATTTCAACAGATATCATTTTCAAGTCTGATCTCTAGAAGTGCGGTGACTTTTTGTGAACCACCCCGAAATGATTCTCTTTGGTTGGTTCTGTGAAACTGCTGACACTAAATCTAGATTTATACAGTAAATTTGGGTTCTGCAAGACTGAAAACCCCTGCTTTTTTTTTTTTTTGTTCCCTAAATTTTTTATAGTAAATGTACTGTAAGTAACTACGTTTCCATCCACCTATTTTTATGCGCATAAAAAACGGTTGATGGAAACACCAAGATGCGCATAAATTATGAAAATGCGCTTAAAAAACATGCGCATAATTGAGTAGGATAAACTCTTTATTCTAAAAAAAAAGATGCGCATAAACTGCGATGGAAACACTTTTACTGAACAAATTCTAGTATGCGCATTAAAAAAAGTCATGGGATGATAAAAATGTGTACCAATGTATAATCCAGCTGGCTAAGCACATTTTAAAACATCTGAAATGTTGTTTTGGTCATTCTAAAACACCTTAACTATTTTAATATTAGTGTTATAATAGTATTAATGACCTCAAGAATCAAAAGCGTCTGTGCTCCACATCTCATGCCTGACCATCGTGCCACTGAGCTTTCACTGCATGTCAAAATTGCCTGCTGAGGCACAAGTCAATTATTAAATGAAGAAAAGATTCACGCAGCTTTTCCTACCGCAGAAAATTCAGTTTTTACTGTTGATATTTGATGACAGTTAATCAGGAGTTGGCGATTTTGTTCGTTTTGACATGTTGGATGGAAACGCTGGTTTATTTGCACATCCTATATGTGATAAACCAGTTTTGCGCATAAAGTTAATTCGCATTTTTGAATAAAAGCATAGCTAGTGACAGTAAAGAAACTTTATTGTTTGGAGTTTTCTATTTTAATATTGTTTCAATCTTATTTCAACAGAACCTCTAAAAGCCATGCATTCAAATACTCCCTTGCTTTCTTGTGATCACAGCTTAATTTTCTTAAGATCTTGACATTACTCACTTTCTTGTGATCACGGCTTAAATTTTTTTGCTTAGGCTAATTAGGCTAAAATAATAATAATAACTAACTAATATTATTATTATTATTATTATTATCAATAATAATAATAATACCTGCCAATGTATGACAAGGCCACCGAAAAATTTCAGATGTACACTCTGGCCTTTAAAACAGAATTTTCCACTTGTAACTTAATGATTGTCTATGATGAAGAGGCAACACAATGTTTTACATAGAGAGCAGCAGTTGAGTCTGCATAAACCCAGCATTCAGAACAGTCAATCGCGATCATGATCATTTCTTTAGCGCTTTTACAATGTAGATTGTGTCAAAGCAACTTAACCCTCCTGTCGTGTTCAGGTCAAATCTGACCGTTTTACAACTTAAATCACTCATAAATATTGTGTTTTACATCTGATTGGCTCAAGGCCTTATGATATCCTCCACACTGTGCATTTGAACATATAAAAGTGATGATCATCTCTTTTGTTGAATTTTGAGTGTTTTGATCAACCTTGTTACACCTGTGGTGTTCCTGGTCAAAAGTGAACGCCATAGGAAATGAATGGGTATCCAGGCTATATTTATTCATCAGACAGAAAACATCCCCACACACACTACCCCAACTCACTCACTCATTTCAGACTGTATAATGTCTTTTGCAGGTAGACAAACTCCATACAGAAATGCCAACTGACCCAGCCGAGGCTCGAACCAGTGTGTTTGCATACATTCAAAACACGTGTTTCAACCTACCACAGCACCGTCACCCATTGTTTAGCTAGCTGTATTAGCATAGTGCTTTGAAATTAGCAGGTGGTTGATACACCATTCTTTACTAGAGAAACTACTATTTGACTTGATATACCTCATACAACATCATCTACAATGGCAGAGGTACTAAACAAAATATTACCTTGTTTTTTTTTTTTTTTACTTTCTTACCTCAGAATTCGATTTCCTGTTGTAGCTTCAGAAGAGATTGCAGGACTGACTGGAAAATCTCCGTGTGTGATTAAGTTAACCTGAGGAAACTGAAAATGTTACATGACCCCTATCTTATCCCTGATTTGTGGAATTGGTAGTGTTACAACTCTCCCTGTTTTTCAACTATAACTGGTCTCCCCTACTTTATTGGTATCGGTGCTACACTATAAAAGACCGAAGTATTGATAAGCTCTGACGTTAACGGCTCTGCTATCAGTACTGGACAATTATTATTGCTGAATAAACATTACTTACAGTTGCATTATTATGCATTATGCATAACCGACCTACCTTTTCTAATTTGTGATATTTGAAATTTTTTTACATTTTACAAACTTTTACATCAGCTGTATTAACAAATTTACAAAATTATAAAAAACTGCTTATTTTTACATTGCAAGATGCTCTGAAACTGTTTTAAAAACACAGTTAATGCCCAAAACACTGTTAACTCATTTATGTGAATGCGTTAATGAAAAAGCATAAACATTACCTCATTTAACTGCATTTTGCAAGTCAAAGTGGGTATTTTCAACTGCAGGTAGCACAAAAAACCAAGAAAGTTCCCGACTTCTGCCAGAAAAGTCAAACATGTTGATTTTTAGCCAGAAGAATGGTTAAAAACTGAGAGTAATTTTTCTTCAAACCACTATACATTTTTTACAGGAAAAAAATGTAATGATAAAATAAAGTGTTGTTAATTCTGTTAAATAATTTTTTTCATTAAAAAAAAAACACTACAAAAAGTACCGATAAGAGAACCGTTAAAGTACCTAACTGATAAGGTATCGATAAAAGTAATAATACCGTTAAAACCTTAACAATACCCAACCCCAGTCGTAACCTCAAGAAGACAACTTTTAATATGTTAGATCATGATATAATGAAGTCATGATGATATAATAACTCATGGATAAACTGATTTTTATAGCAACCATTACTCCAGTAGTGCCACTGACGTTGGTGTTCAAGGACTTTTTTTTATCATGTCTTTACTGCCACTTTTGATCATTTTAGAATTGCACTACAGACAATCTTCTTCTATAGCATGAGAAATCTCATTTTTGAAAGCTTCATTTTTAAGAATGTTGTGTATGTTTATATACGGGGAAAGTGAAGATGGGAGACAACACACTGGCAAAGAGTGACAAAAGCTTTTCAGGAAATCAGTCTTCTGACTGCAGGTTCCAGACCATTAAAGTCCAGGCTCTCGCTGTGGTATGTGAATGCATCATTCTGTGCCTGATTTTACAGACCCTGGCTTGAGAAAGAGTTTTTAAGTTCTTTACTCATGCTGAGATCATAGATCAGGTTTTGCATTTTAGGATATTTGATTCAATTATATCATTCCTCAATGAGTTAGACAACTGGATCGAGAGTTGTCCTCAAGCTAAATTCCCAGACCTGGATGATTACAACCTTTAGTTATTCCTTTAGTTATTAAGCCATGGTCATTACCTGGAGCTGCTTATTTGTGGAGAGTCTATCAAGCTAGTTTTTATATGATTATATGTTTCTCCAAATATTTCTAAATGATGGCTGGGTGGAATTTTAGTTGTTTTTTACTTCTGGTTTCTTTGAACGAACAACCTCAAAATGAAACCAGTTGTGGGTAATTTTTTGTTGGAAATGCAAGAGTTTTACTGTCTCTCTCAATTACTAGAAAACCATCATCAACAGATGTGTTGTTTTGTTTGTTCATTAGGATCTTGCTTTAAACTGTGTGTTTTCTACGGACCCTAATGCACAGTTTGAGCTTTCAAGAGACGACGAGTTTGGTGGAAGAAAGAAACTATATTGATATATAATTTAAAATAGATAGCCTCAAACTTTTGAAAATTTATGTCGGAAGTCATATGTTTGGTTTTGAGGAGTAAATAAAAATGATAAAAGTTCGAACAAACTGCCAGTGCAAACCATATTCTCTCTTTTTCCATTCATATGTAAATTCTTCGAACTTCACATAAAGAAATGGACCCTCAAAGATATCTCAAAAGTGGACAAATGAAATGGATTAAAAAACAGGTATAAACAAAAAAAAAACACATTTTAATAACAGGTGTAAACTTACCAAACTGTCATTTTACATTTACGCATTTAGCAGATGCTTTTATCAAAAGTGACTTGCATACGTCAATGCACCCGGAGATTTGATGGTCTGGTGCCTTGCTCAAAGGAATCACCTCAGCCATGATATTAAGGTGGAAATTTACTCGCTCTACCAACAAATCCTGCTGGTGCTGGGACTCAAACCTGCAACCTTTGGATCCCAAGTCCAACTCTTTAACCATTAGGACAAGGGTGGGCTGGTTGTGTTTTGTATGTGCATGTGAAATCAACTTTAAAGCATTCAGAGAGTACATTTTATTGTAAAACATGGCTCACACTTAAAAACCAAAGAATTTATGTCAACGCAACAAGACTGATCATTTAGAAGAGCTTGGTGCAACAGTTGAGCATATTTAATTCTGTTAAATAGAAGTTTTTGCAATACGTTCAATATCTGTATTAGTTTCTTGAGGAGAATGTTGAGACTTTGATAATATCCTGAGGTCTTCATTAGTTGTTGTTTCTGCAACTTGCGTTGAGCCTTGAGCCTCCTGGAATTTAAGGAAACTCTGGTGAGCAAGTCAGATTCTCAGAGTAATACATCTAAAAGCCCCCAAATGTCTCCCCAAGAGAGTTAACCACAGTCTCAACAGGCAACCTGAGCACTCTCTACAACGATTAAACACACACAGAACACTTACAGCTCAGTGTAGTGTTCATTTAAACAAGATGGCTGAAGAAAAAGACGTAGAAAAACTTGTTTGTTTAACTTATTAAAAGGTGGTTAACAAAAGCTTCTTCAGGATCCTGGAGTCCTTAAATATCTGTTCCTTTTGTGTTTTCATAGCATAAACAGTGGAGCATTACTTTCGCAAAAGCAGCTTAAAAGGAAATTTAAAAAAAAAATTCTGTTGAAGATTTTTTGTTTATTTACTTATTTGTTTATTGTTACTTTGTTTACTGTACCTTTAAGGCCCAATCCCAATCCTGTGCTTTATCCTTTCCCCATCTCTCTATTCTCCTTTTGTTGGAGGCATAGGGGTAAACAGAGGTGCCATTTAGCTCTTTAGATTAAGGTTTTTCAGGACCAACCTACAAATGAAAGTGTATGAGAATTCCCTGAATACACCAGCTACATCTGCAACATGGCTGCAAAAGAAGGCATTAATAAGGATTTTTTTTTATGCAAAGCAAGCATCTGTTTTATTACATTCCATAGCAATATCAGCCTGCAGCCCAAGACCGGTCACTCACTGAAGCTAAGTAGGGCTGAGCCTGGTCAGTACCTGGATGGGAGACCACATGGGGAAAAACTAGGTTGCTGTTGGAAGTGGCGTTAAACTCAACCTGTGGTCTGTGTGAGTGCTAATGCCCCAGTAAAGTGAAGCGGACACTACTGTCAGTGAGTGCCGTCTTTCACATGAGACGTTAAACCGAGGTTTTGGCTCTCTGTGGTCATTAAAATCCCATGGCATTTCTCATAAAGAGTAAGGTTGTAAACCCGGTGTCCTAAACAGATTCCCTCCATTGGCCCTTATCCATCATAGCCTGCCAGTCATCCCCATTCACCGAATTGGCTCTATCAATGTCTCTCTGCTCCACCAATAGTTGGTGTGTGGTGAGTGCACTGGCGCTGTTGTCCTGTGGCTGCCGTTGCAACATCCAAGTGGATGCTGCACACTGGTGGTGGTGTGGACACTCATGATTGTGAAGCACTTTGGGTGTATGGCCATACACAATAAATGCACATTACATTACATTACATTACATTCATAAAAGCGTTCATGTTTTACTGTTATGCTCTTCAAAGAAAAAGAAAAACATTTGCTAGCGATATCCCCTTATAATAACCGCTGCACAATATTCTGGTAACTTTACTCGATGATAGAAGAAGCCACACTGTCAGAATTATCAGTGTACTACATTTTACTCTTAGCTCTTTGTAAATACACAGTTTGTGCTTCTTGTAGTAAAAAAAGCCACCTGGGGAAACTTTAGAAATATTTTTAAAATCCAAATAAAAGCACAAAACAACTTTGCTAGTGAGTTATTTTGTTGAATGCTTAATAGTAATGTTCCATTTATTCGGTTGTGCTCCCAATGAGTGGTCTCACACTTCCACAATCCACAGCAAGTTCATTGTGTTCATCTTTTAGGTTGCTGAAAAAAATTATTTGCTCCTTTTTTTTATCGGGCTTCTCCTTTGTTTTTTTGCATGTCACTCACGTTTGTCCGTTTCTGAAAGGTCGGATGTAAGAAGCACTTTAATCCTGTGCACATTATTATTATCAGCTCAAGAAGTTTGTTATTTCAAATATAGACGCGCACACAAGCGATTGTGAGCTCTCTGGAAAAAGGGAAACTGCTCGCACTTTTAAACGCCCTGTAAAACAAAAACAGGTCAAGGACGATTTTGTTCTTCTTGGCTTTGTGGCTGTTCATCAAGATGACGACAAGGTTATTATATGTATACATTATTACGGTGTAATGTCTCGGCTGTGTTTTTAAAAATGCCGTTTTCTTTGTTAGCGAGTGACGTATCTCTTTAAACCAATATTGTCGGGTTGCGCGTCTAGCTCTGCCTTTTGGTACCCTTTTGTCATGCTACACTGTAAAAAATAAATCCGTAAAATTTAAGGTAAAAAAATGGAAGCTGTGGTTGCCACTATTTTACCGTTATAAATACGGTACAAATCGTAAAAGTTTTTCTCGTAATTTCTCATTTTTAGAGTAAACTACCATTATTAATTTTTAGAGGTAATATTTCATTATTTTGAATGACCAACATCTACCTATATAGACACCTTAACACATCCACATGCTGGTGGTGATGAGTAAGTTACATAATGAACCAACTCTCATCACAAACAACTTTTCCCACAAGTAGAAAAGTATATCAGTGTATAGAAGGTGCTCAGTGTCATTCACACAGCTACTAAACACCAGTATGGTAATACGCATAAAATTAAAGTCATGAAATAAACATTGTTTATCAGCATTAGATGTAACATAAATCTCTAATGTACATAACTGATGGGGAAACAACTAAAAAGATCCATAGTAATGTCAACAAAAAGCATAAAAGGTGATGTGCCATGCAGGGAATTCTGGGAAAATCAATTTACGGTTATTTGCCTTAGATATTAAGGAAACATACTGTTAACCAGGTTACGGATTTTACTGTTGCATTTTTACAGTTTTTTACCGTTGAAATCACAGCCATTTTTTTACAGGTACCCTTTGCAAAGGGTACCCAATAAGTGGTGCGGTGTGGTTCGTTTCGCTTTTAGGTATCTTTTGACAGTGGAAACGGTCATAAAAGCGTAACGTACCAAACCGTATCGTACCTTATCACTCAGTGGAAACGGGCCATATAAGGTATAAACCAGAGTTGGAATTGGGCCCCTAAGTGTGCTATCTGCACCACAAGATGAGTAATTTTCACAAGTAAAACATGTGCTACATAAATTTACACTATGGAAAAATAATAATAATAATAATAAATAACACTTAGAAATTGGTCGTAATTTGCTGAGAAATTTAATTCAATTCAATTCACCTTTATTTGTATAGCACTTTTGCAATGTAGATTGTGTCAAAGCAGCTTCACATAAAAGGTCATAGTAAAATGGAACAGTGTAGTTCAGTTTGTAGTGTTTCAGTTCAGTTCAGTTTAGCTCAGTTCAGTGTGGTTTAAAAATCACTACTGAGAGTCCAAACACTGAAGAGCAAATCCAAAGCAAAGCAGCTCTACAGATCCCGAACCATGCAAGCCAGTGGCGACAGCAGAGATGAAAAAAAAAAACTTCACTATGGCCATAAAGCATTATATTAAAATTGTTTATTTTTGCAGTACATAGGCGATGCATGCAATTTTATTACTTGTCTAAATACACAATATAGATATACATTTTTAAAGTATTTTTAATTACATATTGACATATAATAAGTCATTTATATTAGAATGTGTTCAATTGCCAATTACCTTAAATGAGTGGTGTAGTTAACATGCAATCATAATCTTGTAATTGGATTAACACAAAGATCTCCTATCATACATTTAAAAGTGACATTCCCAACATTGTTTGTAGTTGTGTTTTGTGTTCATTGCAGACTCATCACTTCATATGAAGCGCTTGCCTCTCTTTGAGAGCAGGATGTGACCTTGCTACTATGCATTTTTTTTTTTTTGTCAAGTGTGTTGTATTATCTCTCAAAGAGTTCAATAAGGCCTCTTGTCGTGTTGTATGTGAGGCTCTGCAGGACGTCCCAGCATCACCCTGAGTGAGTTTACCGCCTGGGAACCACCGGGGAGAGTGTAATTAACTTTAGCTGGTGCCCTGCTTTGCTGAACCATGACCTCGCTTGGCCCACCCCCTGTGAGTGGCATGTTAAAGCAACATTAGCAGTAATGAGCTTTTATTTGGCAGGTCTGTCTGTGGCAGGTTGCCTCCCAAGGCTCACACTGCGATACCAACAGAAAATGAAGGCTGAAGAAACGAGGATAGTGGGAGGATGGAATGCACTTTTAGAAACAACGGGGGTGAAGTACAGGAGGTTCTGCGGTTATGTGTATGTGTGTGTGTCTTCAAGGGCCACCCTAGATGCTTTTTACCGGATGGAGGCATTTACCTAATGGTTGAATCATATCAGTGTGACCTAACCTGCGGAAGAGAGAACTTGGAGGGCAAAGGGAGTTATGGAAGGGTGCAGGGACCTAGATAGGGCTGAATATGAATGCCTACGAAATGCCTTAATTGGCATATTTATGATTGATTAGATGGAATTAGATTGTAAAATTTTACACTGAATGTTCCAGTGTGCTTCAAACTCCATCTTCTTTGACTTGGATATATTCTGTGGTTTCTTTCCTCAATTGAGTCTGTCAGATGTAATTGAAAGCAACATATATAATACAACAGAATGCTGTGTAAAATGATTTAAATAACCATAAACATCTGCGAATCACAAAATTTGGTTTACTGAAAATAAAAAAATCAGTGTATTATCAGATGCTTTCTTACTGTTTTCTTACTGCTGTTTCAGTTGTGTTAAAAATAAATTCAGTTCCACTTTATATTTGTTGGCCTTAACTAATGTGTACTTACACTGGACTAAATCATTTGTTACTATGTACTAATTGCTCAAATACATAATTTAACCAGCCTGATCTCATGAGGGAATGTAAATATTTTACGTTTTTGTCAGTTTAGTGGTATAGTTCAGTTCAGTCACACGAAAATGTAAGATTTTAAAAAGGTGGCATGGCACCCAACCATCATTGGGGGATAAGCAAATCCTACTAAATTATACTAATGAGAGCTTATACTATACTAATTATACTGAGGCGCTATAGTGTAAAGCACATGGAGCAAGACCATTGAGAGCATGTCCGAATCTACTTTTACTATTTTAAAGATGGAAAAATACGGTTTGCGCCACGGCGCATGGTCTAACAGGGTTGTGCTTATTCTCTTAATGACTTGTTGGTGTGTTTTGAGCAAAACATGCATTAAACCAATCAGAGTCTCATCTCCCATTCCCTTTAAGAGTCAGTTGTGTCGCACCATGGTGCATTTGCTATTTACATCGCGGACTTTGAATGTGGAAAAACTGACTGCTTCACTAGCAAGAAAACAGTTAAACTGAGCATCTGCAGCACGAGGATAAAGAACGAGCCTCCTCCATTCGGCCTCTTTACTTTCTCTTTACCTTACTTTACCTTACTAAGACATCCATCAGCCTATATGTTTAATTTCGTTTGCGCAAAAATTAGTTTGAACTGTTTCTTAATTCAGTTCTAATTTTCAGCAAATTAATAAATAAACCATTATAATGAAGTGTAGTCAAAATGAGTTATATCCAAACACGCGTTAAATTTGTTTTTAATTGAAACAAATATAAATATGCATATAATAAATAATGCTAATAATAAAACTAACATTCCATAAAAGCTAATTGTCATGAATTAACTGAAACAAGCCCCTGAGATGAGGCATGGAGGCAGTGGCTTTTATATTTATGTAGAAAATAATTTGTAATATTTTAATCCTATAATTCTTTTTCATTTGTAAAGATATTTGTGCATTGCTGTACATCCTGTGTGTATTAAGCTGTGTGTACGCGTTTAAGGTGCACAACTAACGAACTCTGCGCTGGACTTTAGACCTGCCTTCAGTTGGTCTATTGCGAAGTCTGTTTTAGTTCCTCAAAATAGCAACGCGCCAGCAATTCGGCTTAACACACCTCTTTTCTAGACCGAAACACCCATGATCTTACTATTTTAAAAACTTGGTGCAAAACAGGAAAATTAGGGTTGCGTTGGTCTGAAAATAGTAACAAATCGAGCCAAACTGGTCTTGCGCCTTATTGCACAAGGTGTATGATAGGGTCCTTAGTCACATAACAGCAACAACATGACAGATGTACAGAAATATCCAACTATATTACCCTACATTGTTGCTGTCGGTTCATGACCATTGACAAATTCCGAGCTATTTAAGCATCCTTCAAATGTGCATACTAAACTGTGGGGCGCACCCCACATTGAGGCGTGCACTCGAGTAAATAATGATGACGATTTTTATGTTCTCACTAGAGTAAATATGATTAATGATTTGTCCACATCTAACTATCAGGCACATATAGAGTTAATGCGTTCGAGTAAAATATATGCAAATATAATAGACAGGGTGCTTTTTAAAATGAATGATGGCGAATGAAAGTCAAACTGGTGAGCGTCTCACAAACAAGTGCACTTCTGCATCAAATCAGCAGGATGCCCTTCTGGATCTTTGACTATCTTTGAAGACATACTGACTACCTTTACATGGACATCAGTAATGTAGTTATTTGCCTTAATAGACAATAATATAATTAAGGTGTTTATGTGAGGTGCTTTCGTGTAAGAGTTTCGTGTAATTTTGGGTGACACATTCATCATGAACATTTCATTCATGCCCCCGTGACAAACTGGGCTATTAGATGCAAATAAGGAGTAAGGACTGGTGAGAGTGTTATGAAATTTAATAACGCACGCCAAATGGAGAGAAAAAAACGTCCGTATTTTGCAATGTATGTGCGTGCGTATGCGTGTGTGCGTGCACGCGCGTCGTGTGTCTGCACCTTGTTGGAAAACATGACAGTAATCGTTTGATTGCGGTGTTTACTTCAACAATGCCACTAATATATACATACTCCACATGTCTTAATTCCATTTCTGTTTAGTTCAATTGTGACTTTAGTCGGATTAAAGTAATCAAAAATCGCTGTTTACATGGTGACTCTTAATCAGAGTGTTGTCTTAATTATATTAAAATCGTATTAAAGTATTGTTGCAAATGTAAACGTACTCAATGTTCAACTCGACCACACCGTCAGGGCTCTGCGAACTTGGCATTGCGAAGCAGCATTTTCTGTATGTACGTACATCAGTGTGTCCTAAAAGTTTGAAAACCCCTGTTTTAAAGCAAGCAAACAAGCCTTTCACCCTTTGTTTTATGGATGCTATGAATTTTTATATAATAATATTACTAATTTAATATAGTATAGGTCGACGCAGTGGCACAGTAGGAAGTGCTGTCGCCTCACAGCAAGAAGGTCGCTGGTTCGAGCCTCAGCTGGGTCAGTTGACGTTCCTTTGTGGAGTTTGCATGTTCTCCCTGCGTTCGCGTGGGTTTCCTTCAGGTGCTCCGGTTTCCCCCACAGTCCAAAGACATGCGGTACAGGTGAATTGGGAAGGCTAAATTGTTCAGTGTTTATGTTTGAATAAGTGTGTATGGATGTTTTCCAGTGATGGATTGCGGCTGCGTAAAACATGTGCTGGATAAGTTGGCGGTTCATTCCGCTATGGCGACCCCAGATTAATTAAGGGACTAAGCCGAAAAGAAAATGAATGAATGAATAATATAGTATATAATGTACTTATAATATTAATATATTACTAATTTAATTTACTACTAATATATATTATACTGTTACTAATTTGTTTTTTGTATTCAAAGTAATGGCATAGATGAACGTTTTTGTTTCCCAAAGAACCTTTCAGTAAACAACCCTTGCACTCTAGCATGAAGATTTTTCAAATCTAAAGAAGGTTTAACCTTTCTTATCTATTGATGTAAAATGTTCTGCATGGAATCATCAATGCCATTAAAGAACCTTTTTTTAAAGAGTATATGAAGGTATGTATTTTCAGATGGATGTGATTTTTGGATGCAGACAGTTTTTTTTTTTTTTTTTTTTTTTTTTTTTTTTCTAGATGAAAAACCCACCCTTGTAAGGGGGTGGTGATGTGGGAAGTGTGATTAGCTTGGTCGTCAGAGGAATAAAGCAAGCAAGTGCAAGAATCTTGACCCGTGGGTTCGGTCCTCGCTGCCTGCCGGGCCAGGAGAAAGAGACTCTCCACAGAGGCAGCCTGGAATCCCAGTCCTGCCGCCCTCCCTTTCATTATTCCAGAGGTCCCGCTGGGGATTTAGGGGGGCATCAACAGCTCAGTCTCCCCCTCCTGTTCATCTACACCTATAGAGGAGGTCCCGGTCCTGAAGATGGAGACCTCCTGCTCCTTCACTCCCCCGTGTCCTCCTATTGTTGGCAAGTAAAGGGGGGCCAGAGACCACTCTCTTCAACTCACAAAGAGGGAAATGAAAGTTGTTTCCTGCATGTCTGAGGTCTAGGCTTTAGCAGGATCTGCTCAGCGAGATGAAGCACAGCATGATTGTGGGAAATCAGCTTTTCTTCTGTAATATCTCAGCTTTTGTTGTGGAGCCTCACAATGGATCACAAAGTCTGTTGAAGGTATTACAGTATGATAAAGCATGAAACTAAATATGAGTAATGACATGATTTTTTTGGGTTGTATGTTGGTGTTTGTTTGTGCATTGTGATTTATGATTGGATATGTGGCTTAGTGTGATTTACGAAATGCTCCATCTTTGTCGGTCCAGGAACCACATTCAGGGCCAGAATCAAATTTTTGGATTAGGTTTGGGTTAGGTGGTAGGGTAAGATGAGATTGATTTTGTTTATTTTACTTGATCATGGATTAAATATGATCTTAACAATTTGATTGCATGGTCTTAAATATCTGCTTGAACATCAATACTTGTGGGACATCTGAATAGTTGTAAGATAAAATTTCCAGACGTGAGCTGTATATAATCAAAGACTATAGAATACTCGACACGTCACTCCTATAGTTTTGAATAGAGAGAAGTGTAATGGCCAATATGGCAAATGAAGTCCTACCTTATAGTATGAGCTGATCAGTGATCGCCAGGTGTCACCAACATGGTGCCCGCGGGCCTGTTCTTTTTAAATCACACTTGCATTGGTGTAAATTTGAAAATGACATAAGGTTGTATATAAAAAAACGTAAGAAATATTTAATATTAGAGCTAGTTGGTCTCCGCAGCAATGGTTGCGGTTGCAGTAAAGGGAAGGAGATGATTTGAAAACATGGCAGAAAACAGAAAAAAACATGTCATTTTCACAGTGAATAGGAGGAAGGGTTCTTTTTTACTTCATTTGGCGACGGAAAAGTGGCACAATTTTAAAGGACATTTTAGATTGTGGCACTCAAACTGAACGTTACCATGCTAACTACCCACCGGGCAGCGCACTACAAGTGGAAGAAGTCTAAAAACTAAATGAAGGTTTGTGAAAACAGCAGTCTTTGATGAGACTGATGAAAACCCTCAAAAAGCAACCGAAGACTCATTTAGAGCTACACTTTTTTTTTTATTAGAAAAACAAGGCATTTTCAGACAGGAAAGCAAAACTGTGCTTAAAGACTCTGAATATAATCTCCACTCTCTCTGATGTCAAACTCGGGGCAATAGTTAAAAATTACAATGGTTAAAAGAGTGTCAGCTATGTTAAAAATGCTGTAGATTTGGTGATAATTTCAGTAAAATCTGAAAGTTGACTTATGTTTCACAATTGATTGACAAAACATGGTACATTGTAGTGCATGATTTGTTAAAATTGTTAGTGACTATTGAAAATATTGTAGAAGTAATAATTTAATCAGGTTTAAGGTTTAATAATCCCGTGTGGCAACCCCAGATTAATAAAGGGACTAAACCGAAAAGAAAATAAATAAATGAATGATTGAATGAAATAAAAACAGTGCTGGGAATTTTTTTTATTATGTTTTTGGATAGAAAGTTACAAAAACAGTACTAATTTGAAATATTTAACATTGCTAACTAAGTAATTTTACCAGCTAAGCTCACATATCATCTTATTTCCCGTTTTTCATTAAAATTGTCCTTGTTGAATGATATAAATTTGCTTTTAAGAGAATTTCCCAGTACATTTCCCAGTATTGAGATGTGGCTGGAAGGGCATCCGCTGCGCAAAACATATCCCTGAATAGTTGGTGGTTCATTCCATTATGGGGACCCCTGATATTAAAGGACTAAACCGAAGGAAAATGAATGAGAATCGTGTACATACATACAAAGGCATGTTTGACTGTGTATAATTATATTTTAAATTGAGTAAAATATTATTTAAATAATTAAATAAAATTTTTAAAAAAATTTAATATATTGGTGAAAATAATGATACTGCAAAAACAGATGACAGCTATAGGATAAATTTACCTAAATTAATTGCAAATTTTTACCCAATTATTTTACACTATGTCTATATATAATAATATTTAAAAATGAGTAATAACTTATTTAAATAAATTATTAAATATATTGGTGAAAATAATGATACTGCGATAGGATAAATTTACCACAATTAATAGAATTTTTACCCTATCATTTTACACTAGTAAGGCGAGGTGGTCTCTTTTTCCATTTATTATTTCTTAATACTATATTGAATGACATATTTGTGTTGGCCACGCATTTTAGTTCTTGTTTGTGTTCGTATTGTATGTTCCAAGCTTGATTAAGCTGAGATCTGTGGTTCGTGGCTTAACCAGCATACTTATCCACTTATAATCCCTCCAATTTGCCGGGTAGAATATACATAGTAATAAGTTTAGCCTACTCTGTGACCAGCAAATGAAACTGATCCAGGAACATCTCCATCGTGGCTCTAAGCACATTATACATTCAGCATACCAATATACTATTAAGCAGTTTTGTGAATATACGTAATTATGACTGACATGTCAAGACCAATGACAAACGCTTCCAGTGTCATAACCTAATGATTGATTTAGAACCCAAAAGACAGAATGTTGTATCTTCTCTGTTTTTGTGAAGTTTCTAAACTATACATGCCCATAAAAAAAGCACTTCCTCTCTAATTGAGGATGATATCGTCATTGGTAAAACCAAAAGACCCGAGAGGGAGATCTGGAGCCTGTGTACTAATCCCTTCTTTCATTCTCCTCCCCTGTGGCTCTTTATGTGTGTGTGTGTATGTATATATATATATATATATATATATATATATATAGTGTGAGCGTGTGTGTTGGTGCGTCTGCTGTGGATGAGCACTCCAAATGGCTTTGACAGTGAGAGCGACTGTGGAGAGGAGATTATTGTTTGTGTCACTTTTCAGTACTCCAGAGCTGCACCTCCAGAGAAGAACCCATAAAAAAGCACTTACCCTCTAATTGGGGAAGATATCACTCCCTTAGTGGTAAAAACAGACTGGGGACAGAGGTCTGGAGCCTGTGAGATGAAGCACTAATCCCTTATTTTCCCATCTTCCACATGAGTGTGTCTGTTGCCATGTCAAGAACAAACACTTTAGCTTTTAAGTGAGGGGTATACCCAGGCTAGTGGTCGCACTTTTCAATCAAGTCAATGTCCCTCAGGGTAGTTTTTTATCTGCATTAACATATTGATTTTGTGTTGATTTATTTAGTTGACGCTTTTATTCAAAGTGACTTACAAATGAGAAGTCAGACAAGTAAAGTGTAAGTTCTGTGAGAAGTCCCAGTTAATCTAACGGAGCATATGTAGCAAATTATTTTTATGAATGAATAAATTATTAGATGACCTAATAGACAGCGCTATTAATGACAGGTCAAGTGTTGAAGATGATTAATGATTTCTTTAAAATGGCTAAACACCCCTTATGACTTGAGCTGAGATAGGGAAGTCATTAGTCTAGCAAGGAACATTCAATATAAGGGTCAGCAAGTGATTTTGTGCCTCTTTAGGATGGTGCTGGCATAATCAGCTTTTAAGCTGAACCAAAATCACATACAGTTCTGTTGTAGAAAGGTTGAATCAAAGCTCACGGTGCTTCATCTGAAAAAATATGTCTTTAAAGCAGGCTGTAATACAAGCAGCTACAATTTGGAACTATTTGTAGATGCAGTAATATGAAAAGACATGTTTCTGAATGATCGTAGATGATGTGTTAATAGGGCTGGGCGTTATTGCAAAAAAAATATCCCAATATCATGCTTCATATCATTCGATATCGATAATTATTGAATATTTTTTAACAATCCATTTAGGAATGTTAGGATTTTTTTATTTAACCACTTTATTTTAATTTACCAACAAGGCAAATAATTTTAATATTCAAAAACAAAATATTTAAACAAAATATCTCTACTTTATAATAAAGTAAACATAACTGTTAAAGAGACTCTTAAACTCGATAAATAAAATGTCACAAGGTGTGTGCAATGGTAAAGCTAGATCAACATCTGTAAAGTGTCCATAAAAATGATACAGTAAACCTCAAACTCAACAATAATGTGTCAACAACACACTATGATGATCAAATCTGAGCTTCAAGTAAATGAACCAGCCATCATTATTCACATATTGCAACATTACAGACTGCGAAGTTGACTACATTACCCCCTATGCTAAAAAATCATTCAGATGGGGAGCTAGTGGCTGGGATGCGCAAGAAAAGAAACCAAAAAGCCACTCTGGCGACATCCTTACATCCTTTATTTATTTACAATCTCCTCACTGCTTCTATACGGCACTCATTTTCGCATGTGTTGTTATTCTGACCTGAAGTGACCAGCACAAGCATGTGGCTTCCTTCAGCATTTTCTATGACGTCTCTCAAAACTAGACGACCATCAACCTTTTTCTCAGAGGATGACAATTGGCCAAATTATTGCTGGAGCTCCCATGCAAGAGAAAAGTAAAAAGCACTGCAGTGTTTGTCTGAGGTAATTAGTCTGCCGTTACTGAAATGTGTATATTTCATACAAAGTGTCGAACAGATTGGTTAGTTCTACTTGCGTAAATTGCGGAAAGGTTCAGCAGTTTTTTTTAACTAGGTGTACAATGCTTTTAAAAGGGCAATGATTTAAGTAGGTTTAGTCAATGTTGGCTCGGCTTCATTTCTCATTTTCACACTGATATCAACTCATAAAACATCTCAACACCAAAGAATAATTCAGACTTTGCAGAATAGCACATTTATTTCTGCTGATGATGGCTTATCAGGGGTCATAAGTATAAATGTCAAGCACAGTTCAATGATTAAACCTATTGTAATATTCAGCACATCTGGATGTGTTGCATGTGGAATCCTCATCTGCCGGCTTGTCTTGCACAGTCATTTATATTTCCACCAATTTCACTCCGGTTGTTGAGATCTAAAATTGTGGCTCCATTCTTGACAATGTCTCATCTCAAGGATTTTTGATTGAAATAACAGCAAACACCTGGACTGAATTTGCTCTACCTGAAAGCAGCCCATCAATGTCTATTTAATGCTTCATAAACGTTACTTATTGCACAATGTTTATATCAATATGAGGTCGGGGGGCCTCAAGAGCTGAAATCCGAGCAGACGGCTACCCCGGCCTGAGTGGCCCATTAGCTTAATGGCTGTCTAAAGTTTCACTCAGGATGTATTGCTGTTATGGCTGAGAGCTTTGCGTTTCCCTTTTTTTTACGGCTCCCTCGGATTCACAACGCCCAAGAACAGGGAAAAGGAGAGGAACAAAACAAACGGGAAGGGAATGTGACACTTGTGCAGTGGTGTTGTGTTGGGTCGTGGGCCGGCTCAGCTATTTAACAGGCTAGCTGAGACTCCAGGTCTGATTTTAAGTGAATGTCCTGGTCAGTGTCCGTTGCACTGGGAACTGAACTGACCTCAGGTCAGACCTTTGACCTCAGTCTGCAGCTGGTGAATGGAGGACAGGGTGAGGTGTTCCCTATTTAATCCAGATTCCCACTTGTTTAGGAGGTCATGGAATGTCACGATCAACATCGGCAGTAAGCTGAAGTATGCAGGCATGCAGCTCCTAATTACGCCCCAATTTTGTTTGACCTAGTTGAAGTAAATGGAATTTGGAACCCCCTCTTTTTTGTAATTTTCTTCCCAAAGTACTCAATTTGCTGTTAGGGTTTTTTCACAGTATGTCTGATAATATTTTTTCTTCTGGAGAAAGTCTTATTTGTTTTATTTCGGCTAGAATAAAAGCAGTTTTTAATTTTTTGAAAACCATTTAAAGGTCAATATTTTTAGCTCCCTTAAGCAATATTTTTCCACAGAACAAGTCATCATTATACAATGGCTTGCCTGTGTGTGTGTGTGTGTGTGTGTGTGTGTGTGTGTGTGTGTGTGTGTGTGTGTGTGTGTGTGTATTCATGTATTAAAAAAATTGACATATTAAAATATATATTAAACAAACAATCAGGACACAATGTACAATAAATAATTAAATTAATCTGTATTACATTTTATTTTTGAAGATTGACAGTCCCTATTTGTTTTTAACCCATTATGGATACTTTTTTTATGTAACGTTATTTAAAACTTATTTATTTTCTATGTGGCACCATGTGAACCAGAATCCTCCATGATTGTACACTCAAGTCCATATCTTCTCTAATTGTAAGACTTAAAAAGTTCAGTTAGCACTGGGAGCTTTCACACCAGAGGAGTGTTTTTATGGTTCCTATAGCTATTAGTGGTTGTCCCTGCTTTTTGGCATGCTTGCATTACAGGAACTGGGGATTATTTTAATTTTATGAATATCTTTTGGGGGGACTAAAGGCTGATTTATACTTCAGCGTCAAGCGCACAAGTATGCACCGGCGCATAGCCCTCGCCGTGGCTGACGTGCACCTCTCACAAAATGTAACTACACGTCGCAACGGCGCAAGCTCTTTTATTGGCCGGCTTGGAAGTGGTGACAAGCGTGGGCGGTGCTGAGAGCCACAAGCCTGATGAAGCGATTGTTTACAAGTGTCGAGTCGCGTGAAAGAGCTCCAGATGTAGACTTTTGTTTTGTGTTTACCTCATGATTAAAGTGGTTGCACATCCACTGGTTCCTGCCTCTGAATGAGCGGGTTTGAGCTACTTGTAGCATTCAGAAAAAACAAAACACCCACAAAGAAACTTGACACAGAGGAACATTAAAACCAACACAATCTCACGTAACAATTCGTAACTTTTTGATTTAGTGGCGAATTCGTACGATCTAATTCGTACAGTTTAGTACGATTTGCTCATCCCCCAATGACGGTTGGGTTTAGGGGTGGGGTTAGGTGCCACGCCTCCTTTTTAAAATCGTACAATTTTGTACGACTGAACTCGTACGAATTTGTACGAATTAGCCACTAAACTGACAAAACGTAAAATACTTATAGTTTCTCGTCATATCAGGCTGATTAAAACCTATTGCCAGCTAGCGTTTCGGAAGTGTTACTGCAGAGCAACACAAACAGCACGCAGAAGTATAAATGCACAACTACGCACAAGGCAGGTGCCGTGGGTCACGGTGATCACTCGACGCAGAAGAATAAACCAGCCAAATTAGCTTCTATACTTCAGACCAGGATCTTATCCAGCACACTAGGCACCACTGTACCTGTAACAAATACTTTACAAAACTACGGGGCATTTACCTGTCATCTTTGCAGCTTTGTATTCTTTTCTTTTTTTCTCAATATGAAACACTGCGAATGTGATTTCGTTCTATTGTTTGTTCTATATATAGTCTTAATTTAGCAGCATAATTTATATTCTATCTCAATTTTCACAGACCACAAAACCAGCTTGATTGTAGTCTTAACCATCCTCCAGTTAAACCATCCTCTAGAATTCCTAGATCCCTGGTTTACTTAGCATAGCTGTGACTGAGTTACTCATACTGTAATTGTCAGTGATTTGATTTACAGGATGCTGCTGTCTCAATATCGTAACCCCCTCATTGACTTACTCTTAAATGCAAATACAGTTGCAGCTGGGAAATGACACACTGCGCCAGTGGGGTTGCTCCTTCCAGTAAGAGAAACTTCAGCTTCGTTTTTATTAGAACTGACAGAAATGTTTCACAGAGTCAGTTGGAAAAATAGGCTACGTGTTATTCGTTTGACTTTTCTGACCTCACACACCAGTTGTCCGTCTTGCTAAATGTGAGCAGCGCCAGAACTTGGGGAGTCCAAACATCTGATGCTGCTTTTTAAAGGATTATAGTAACCACTGGAACATTTACTTTTCACACATTTTTTTTTCTTGTGATTGTGGTCTACAGCTTGATGGTCAAGGATATTTTAAATGCAGTTTGTTACTGCTCATGTCTTCTAAAGCAGTGTTTCTCAACCACGTTCCTGGAGGACCACCAACACTGCATGTTTTGGATGTCTCCTTTGTCTGTCACACCCATTACAGGTCTTTCAGTCTCTGTTAATGAGTTGATGATCTAAATCAGGTGTGTTTGGTTAAGGAGACATGGGATGCATCCAAAATCGCCTACTACTACATTTTTGAATTTGAATTTACCACTCGGCTGTTAGAAAGGTACATTCTTTACGGTATGAATGTGAGCGGTATGAACTCGGACGCACTACATCCGCCAAATGTCATGATCACGTGACCTACCCACGGCAGTTGTGTTGCTTCACTCGCATTCAGGAATTCTCTCATGGTGCATCATAGGATAGTGTAGTGTGCATCAGATTAGCACTTCATAATCTTACTGGAAGTAGTAGGTCATCCTGCTACTTCTCGCATACTCTTTTTCAAATTCGGACATACTATACTTGCATACTCATTTTAGCATACTAAATAGTATGGAAGTATGTGATTTTTGGATGCAGCCATGGAAAATGTGCAGAGTTGGTGATCCTCCAGGAACGTGGTTGAAAAACACTGTTCTAAAGGTTATTTAACTTACACAAAGTCTTGATTGTGATGTGTGAAATTGGCTGTTCCTTCAATTATATACACATTTGTGTCTTGGGGTGTCATTATCCTTTCAATACACCAAAACATTTGCCCCTAAAATGTAAAAATTTCCAAGTCACACTCTTCTCTTGTGAAGCTTGTGTTTTATGATTTGGATGATTTATTTGTGAAAAAGTGAAAGTTCACCAAAACATTTACTCACATCCAAATTGTTCTAATTACATAATAATCTGATTTTCTGTTGAAAACAAAATAAGATATTCTGATGGATGATAAATCAGCCATGGCTAAAAATTATGTTTTTTTCTAACATTCCTCAATACATTGTGTTCAACACAAGAAAAACCCCAAAAAGTTTGCAACATGTGGAAGATGAGTAAAGGATGACAGAATTTTGAAGAAAAATTGGAAAAACTATCCTTTTCCCTGAAGACCGTTGTCAAAAATTTGCTGACGTGGACAAAAAAGTTACAGTTTATTGTTCATTCATTCATTCATTCATTCATTCATTCATTCATTCATTCATTCATTTTCTTTCGGCTTAGTCTCTATTTCCTTCAGCTTATTCTCTTTCAGCCACAACCCAGTTTTGGGAAACATTCACACACGCACGCACGCACGCACGCACGCACACACACACACACACACACACACACACACTACAGACAATTTAGTTTTTTCAATTCACCTATAGTGCATGTTTTTGGATTGTGGGGGAACTGGATTACCCGGAGGAAACCCACGCGAACAAGGAGAGATCATGCAAACTCCACACAGAAATGCCAACTGACCCAGCCGGGATTCAAACCAGTAACCTTCTTGCTGTGAGGCGACAGTTCTGACCATTGAGCCACCATGCCGCCAAAGTTTATTGTTACACAACCTCTAAAAAATATTATTTAAAAAGTATATTTTGCTACCGAACTTACTTCCTTAAGAGATAGCTAGTAGTACTAAATACCAAACATTGAACAATGCTGAGATTTTGTGAAAATGTCCCTAGAATGCCGGTTAGTCCACTGTCTGTCTGCGGACAAATTAAATATACCATCAGTCTGAAAAGTGTTTATTTATTTTCATCCACAGGGACAGAAAGTGCCCAAAGTTTGCAAAAAAACAATTACGAGTTCACTCTCATCCGCACTTCATTTGTCAGACAACAACTTTATATTTAGTCACTAATATAACTCCTTGTTATATTGAGCTTCTCGAGAACTGAGATTAAGAAAACAACACTTAAGAAAATGAGCAAATCTGCTCATCAAAAGTAGTCTTTGTACTTTTTTGTTTTAATTTGTGAAATTCTTATAAACACATTACCCACAAACAATTTTGGCACAGCGGAGGCAAAGGCGTACGGCCCAGTAAGTCTTTTCATGCTCAATAGCAAAGGCTTGAGTTTTATTTCGGCTCCCGCAGAGAAAACCAGCAGGCTCACTCAACATTTGATTCTCCGAGCGCATTTCGTCTCAAGGCAGATTGTGGAATGAACGGACATAAGGTCTTATCTCTCCTTTTCACCAAATATAAGGAAGCTATTTTTCCATCACATCGATACTCTTGACCCTGCTTGACCCGGAGACTCTTCCACAGGCTATTTCCAAGAGTCACTTGCCTTAAGAAAGAGGCATTGAGCTTGTCTGTAAGGCCTTGAGATTTCTCGCACTTCTATTAACCCATGACTGTATGTTTATGCGTTTCACGGACCATGGTGTGAGATTCAGTCAATCGCATCAGCTCCTTCAGGGTCACTGCGCTTTTGACCTCGCTCAACGTGCTGAATGATTTCATAGCTTTTACAAGACTAAAAGGCCCCTTTGCAATCATTTTTTGCATCAACAAATTAGCCTTTGGAGGGAAACTCTGGTCTTTGCATGCGTAGCCTGTATATTATTTGCGGCTTGCATGTCATTTGATTATTAACTCTCATAGTAAAGTCATGCAAGTTGTTATGTTTACAGTTTTTTACAAAGGCAGCTGCAGACAGGCAAAGATGGATGTGACTTGCTGAAATCCACTGTTGGGTTTTTCGATCGCATATTTATAGTGAGCTTGACGACGTATTGACTGTACTTGTTGAGTTGTTGGTGAGTGGAGGAGAGAGAGATGCCACATGTCACATCTTGATTTATGTGCTTGGGTTGAATTATATCCTGAACTCACTTCTCCACTTTGTCATCTGTGATTAACAAGGGGTTCACACGCACCCCTAAACAAGCAACCATTTTTTTCAGCTCCTCCATTGTCCGTCACCCTGTCTCCTCGCAGCCACTACCACTCACTCCCGCCGGCATCTTCACCACACATCCAGGGCACGGAGGTCATATCTGTGAGGCCAAGAGAGAGTGAGAAGTCACGCTGTTGAAGAACACTTGTGATAATGGTGGTTTTTAAGGATCATGGGGGGGATTATATCTGGTAAACAGTCGATAGTGGCAGGAAAAGCTATTATTAAAGTACAAATGAAATCAAAACTAACCGTATGATTTTGTTGGCTCTCATTGCTAGTTTTGTGGTGAACAATTAATCTGTGCAGGTCATAAAGAAAAAAAAATGGTTTGTCCTTGTATTGAAATCTGAAAATGCACTTCCAGTCTGAGATATTGGGCGTGGCTAACATATATAGCCACGCCCCTTCAACTGTCAGTTTTGACAACAAACAGAAATGGCGAGGAGGTGTCTGTTATGTTGTAATAACTCTTCTGAAACCCATTTCCCAAGCTTTCTAAATGACATGCCTATTTTACTACATTCAATCATCTCGCAGTACAAAAAACAAGCCAGGCACATTGTTTTCTCATTTAATATTCCGTTTCTCTAGGAACTGCGTCACAATATGAAAAAAAAAAAAAAAACAGCCGCAGCTTCCGGTTCTTGTGGACTTTAAAAATTGGTTCGTCTCTTGTTGTACGTAAACCAGCTGCTTTCTGTTAGCGAGAGCCACTGATTGATCGAACGTATTGTTGATTATTCTGTCTACAGATGCATGTAGTGTGTTAAAATATGACTGTTTATGCCCTAGTTTTGGATTTATCAAAGAGTGGGCCAGGTTTACTAAACAGAGCGAATTAGCGCGAGCGTGTGAGTGCCAATGGGAGTTCTGTTAATAATCTGATGATGATGTGCAAATTGCACTGGTGCATTTCTGTTTTAAAACAGCATTTTAGTATGAAAACACTCTTTGTCCAGACTGGTATTTTTACTGTATTTCAGAAAAACGATTTTGATCCAAACTTTGGGGACAGCCGTGGCCTAATGATTATAGAGTTGGAATTGGTATTGAAAGGTTGCAAGTTCAAGTCTGACGCCAACAACGGTTGTAGGTGATAATGGCCCATTTCCACTGAGTGGTATGGTATGGTTGGTTCGATACGGTTTTATGTGCGTTTCCACTGTCAAAAGGTACCTAAAAGTGAACCGTATCGTACCACTTTTTTGGTACCCTTTGCAAAGGTCACCTAGCATTACAAAAGGCTACCAAAAGGCGAAGCTAGATGCGCAGCTGAAAGCTATTGGTTTACAGAGATACGTCACTTACAGAAGCAGGAAGAGTAAAAACAAAGGAACCGCCATTTTTAAAAACACAGCCATGACATTACACCGTAATAATATATACATATAATAACAAGCCATGGTCAACCCGAGCTCAAACAAACCTTGTCGTCGTCTTGATGAACGGCCACAAAGCCAAGAAGTACAAAATCTGCCATGTCCTGTTGTTGTTTTACGAGCCCGTCTAAAACTGAGAGGGGTTTCACTCTCTCTAAAGAGCTCGCCACGCGTCTATGTTAAATTTGAAATAACGAACTTCTTGAGCTCATATTAATAACATGTGCGTGATTATTGAAGTGCTTCTGACATCCAATCCTTTCAGAAAGGGACAAACGCGAGAGTGAAGCGCGAAAAAACAAAGGAGAAACCGGAAAAAACAGCAAATGATTCTTTCTGCAACCTAAAACATGAACAAACTGCCATGTTTAATCATTTTCATCGCTTTTTGGACTATTATGAATTCGGACTGATGGAATTACTTTCTAACAAGAGGTTACATGTGGTGGTGAAGACTAAAGATACAGACAAGAGGCTTGCTCTGACTGTGGGCTATATTTTGTGTTGTTTTTGAACCCAAATAAGGACTAAATGTATGCTGTGTGTATTTTTTCTGTAATTGGTAACATCGGAGACGGTAAAGGTCTGTATGTGTTCATACATGTTGCATTTATTTATTTATTTTATATAATTGCAGATGTTACAGTAGGCTATTTCACACTATCATTGATCTGCAGTTATAATCAAACCACGTTCATAGAAAAGTTAGTAATGTAAAGCATCTGTTTTGTGAGAAGTGACGACTCGTACAGCTTTACGTTGACATTTCCTTGAGTAAAAATTATGTCATCTGAAAGTTTCTGTTGTACACCACGCCCACCAAAAGGTCACCATTAGTACCCTTTTGGCCATGGAAACGCAAGCCAGATAAAGGCGACTTTCTGCTCTGTCGATGCTGAAATTTCAACTCTACAGTTTAACAAGATGACTTTTATAGACATTTTAGTAGTTTGAAATGATAACATGTACAAGAAACAATATAGAGAAAAAATAACCGAAAATGTACTGACAGTTTATTACAAGGTTTCCGCAGTGTACTATACAACACTAACCCAAACAATATATCACGTTAAACTAGTAAAAACATTCACTTTTTTCAAACTTTTTAAGCTTAAAAGCTGTTTGAAGAAAGGTCAAGGTCCCATAATGCAATTCAAAAGCATAAATAAACAGAGAAAAATAAAAACATTAGTCACAAAATATGGAAAACAGCTAATTTACGGATATTTTTCATGGTGTATGTTTGGAAAGAATGTACTTGCAATACCATTTGTTGCTGCTAACACAGTTGAAACGTTTCACCTTTGAGGTGAGATTCAGGAAATGCGGTGCAGTATTAAAGAGGAAACATCCTTATCTTCGTCTGATTAAGCCCCGGGCCCCTGACCTCACTCACCACTTACATAACACACAGACAACTACCCAACATCTGCAGCACAGGAGACGGAGAGACAGATGGGGCGGGGGCGTCCCGGGGCTTTCTCACGCTCTTTGTGAGTCTGAAGTGTGAAAGCGTATTTACAGTAAAGGGATTGCGAAGCATGTGTCTGCCATTATCACCCATCACCCCTGTGGTCACTGCAGTGGACAGTGGGCTCTGAACGGCCCCTTCACTTGTTTATTATAGAGTCGTACACTGTATTTCACTCCAGATTGATTGGAGATCAACTCATTTTGATTTGTCGTTTAAATCTGACACACTGCTTCACATTTCAGCTTTGAAAACTTAGGCAAGATTGAAGCAGTAATCCAGATATGCCGTTTTCATGCCAAACAGGAGAATTTATTGCCCATTTTAGGGTCGGTAACAGTTTACTGAGGAGAACGGAGCCGGGCTGCCATTGTCCGCCGTCATCTGGTCGGGAAGGCTCCTGGGAGCTGATAAATGGAGAAATATCTGTATAGCGAGGCAGTCTAGGGTGAAGGATTGACCGTATAGGCTTCTCTCCATTACTCATCTTTTTATTTATTTATTTGTACAGGGAATAAAGTGCTAAATTTATGACTTGCGCTGGCTCCGTAATCATAAGAGGAATTTGCAAGGCAGTAAAACGTTTCATTGTTCCATTTGCTTCACACACACACACACTCGTCTCTTTATTTTCTGTAATAGAGGAAGATTGTTGATCATTGACAGCTTAATTCTGTTCTTTAGATGGAGAAGAGGAGGGAAATTCAAGCTGTTGAACATATGTGACAAGGCTGTCACTCTATTGTCACGTTTTTGGAGTAGACTTAAGCATTCAGAACAGATCTGGAAAATGTGATTGTATGTATAGACAAGTTAACTTGCATGACAAATTGAGGCCAATTTTAACCAAGAAGGGATACGTAATTTTAATTAATAAAATGGACATGGGGCGTCACGGTAGTGCAGTGGGTAGCACGATCGCCTCACAGCAAGAAGGTCACTGGTTCGAGCCTCGGCTGGGTCAGTTGGCATTTCTGTGTGGAATTTGCATGTTCTCCCTGTGGTTGCGTGGGTTTTCTCTGTGTGCTCCGATTTCCCCAAACAAGTCCAAAGACATGCGCTATAGGTGAATTCGGTAAGCTAAATTCTCCATAATGTATGTGTGTATGGATGTTTCCCAGTGATGAGTTGCAGCTGGAAGGGCATCCGCTGCGTAAAACAAATGCTGGATAAATTGCCGGTTCATTCCCCTGTGGTGACCCCAGATTAAGAAAAGGACTAACCTGAAAAGAAAATGGACATAGATTTTAGTAAGAGAAAAATAATTTTGTATCTTTTTGTAACTTCAAAAGACCCTCAAAATACATATATTTTTCAGATTTCTATTTTATATTTTTTATAAAGGTAATTTAAAAATGTATGTACACTAAACATAAGTAACGTAATATTTGTGCAATATTTGTTTTATTAAAATTAATTATTCTGATTTTAACAGAATTTTTAACTTGAATTGGGTGTTCATAAGACTGTCATTAAATCTTTATAATCATGACATGACACAATAAAAATTATTTGTATCTTTTTGTAACTTAAGACCCTCAAATACATCTATTTTTTCAGATTTATATTTTATTATTTTTATAAAGTTAATTTGGAAACAAATGTACACTAATAATGTAAGTAAAAGGAACTTGTTCAGTTTGAAAAAAAAAATCTGAGCATTATTTGTTTTATTAAAATTATTTATGCTGATTTTAGCAGTCTTGAGTTATGAAGTCAAAGAAATTTAAATGCATTCCATTCAAAGCAGTCAGGTTAATTTATTAGAAATAAATCTTGTCATACAGTACAGTTGTCCTGAGGTGCATTTCCCAAACAACGTAACACGTTGAACTATCATTGTACAATGCATCGTTTGGGAAAAGAACGATGTAGTCAGGAGTGTTTCCAAAAAACGTTTTTCTGTCGCAGATCCATCACTTGAACCACGTTAGTTATAACGTAAAACGGCCATAATGATGCTCTAAACGGGATGTTAACAACTTTAGAGAAGAACCCCATAATTTCTTTGTGCAAATTATTTTGTTTTATAGGCACACGCATGAAAAAAATCCAATATTAGTTTTGGTTAAAACATGTACTCGTTTTCCATACTAATTGAAATTTATGTAACATATAGCACATAGAGCCTGTGTTTCCTTTGCAAATATTATTAAGAACATTACATATTCTATTCTAAAGCATAAAATCACTTACAAAAGCTAACACATATTCTAATAACATATATAAATCAAATAAATAATGAGGCTATTTTTTAAAGAATTTAAATTTTATATTTATTAATTATTAGGAAATGAAAAAATCATACTTAAAATAATATTATTAATAATAATGATAATGATTATTATTATTATTATTATTATTATTATTATTATTATTATTATTGTTGTTGTTGTTATTATTAAGTAGGATATTGTTTATTTGTTTTACATTTTTTTAAGTCTGCTTTTACAATTTGACACATGCAAACCACTGCAGAAATGTTCTAACCAACAGGCCCATGTCATATACAGTACAGATACTCAATAAATAACCTACTATAAATGAAAAGCATTAACGTATTAACGTTTTTTTGCTTTCACAAGCTTTGAAGACGCAACATGAATTTCGCTTTTAAATAACAGGTCACTTATAGCTTTCATCGTGAGCCACAGCTGTGTTCAAAATGACATTAATGTTTTCAAAGTGCACTGTGAAGGGAACGCAATTGTAACATGAAGATCGCTAAAACTGAACTGTAAAAATACTTTGAAAGCAAATTACACCTAAGAGAGAGGCCTTAATTTTTTTAATTGATTTATTCTTTTTTAAATCATTCCAACTTTAAATGTTGGAATGTTCTAAATGAATAGGGCATAGGGGGAATAACTGGCAATAGAACACCGCCAGGAACTATGTTTCTACTATGTAACTAAAGCTCCAGAGGTGTAGTTGCAAGCACACAAGTTTGCGACGCAGTTTGTGAATGTTTGTTGGAACAATAGATTTGGGAAACGTCAAATTAACGAAATGTGTTTGTAACAACAGAACTTGCAACCTTAGTTGGCTAGCGATGGTTTTCGGAAACGCACCCCTGCATAGTAGTTTTTTTTAAACCATTATACTCTTTTGATTAATAGAACAGTATTGATTTGAAATATGTTTGGTAAAACAAGTCTTTTTGGTCGAATTGGGTATCAAGACCTGACGTAGCCTTAACGACAGTTGTTATAAACATAAGCATAAATCTCATTCATGACATGTCATCATTGTAAATGTTTAATTATGACAGTCTTATGAATGCCCCTTCAAGTAAAGTGGTAGCACAAAAAGTCTGAAAACTGAAAAGAGTGTATTGTGATTGTTATTTGGTTGATATTAACAAATTTCATTCATTTATTCATTCATTTATTTTCCTTCAGCTTAGTGCCATATTTATCAGGGGTCGCTACAGCGGAATGAACCACCATATTAACAAATTCATTACAAAGTTTTTAAATATATATTTTATTTTTAGTGATAACACTTTATTTTAATGGTACAGTTGAGTGTTTGTAGACTGTCTGCTTGTTGATACTGCTCTTTCAACAGACATTCAACTGACTATAATAAACTTTGTAAGTACATGTCAACTTACACTAACCTTAACCCAAACCCTAACCCTAACTTAACAGTCTACTTATAATCTAATGAGAATTAGTTGGCATGTAGATGCAATGTAACTTAAATTCAACAAACAGACCATCAAAATAGAGTGTGACCATTAATTTTCATTCCCAAAATGCTGTTTAATAAGCTTGACCTCAAAATTCGGACTATCCCTGTAAAGCTTCAATCAGTAGAGTTTTGTTTTATAAGACGTATTTGAACAGACAGATTGCTGTAACTCGATTATAACTCGCAAGTAAACTTACTAAATGTTTTAGAAGATCTTTGACCTTCTGATTGGCAGATAATTCAACAATAAAAAAAGCACACCAGCTGGATATGACCTTATTTGACTGAATGCACACACAGTGACGCATCGATTCAGACTTTCGCACCCCGCTATCTTTTGATGTGCATCTGTCTCTGTGTTCTTTGACTTGTATATTGTGCTTTCGCTTTTATTTATTTTCGCGTAATTATTTCCTAGTCCTGCTGCAGACTGATTTGGCACTTGCATGTAATGTGTGATGTAGCTTTTTTCGGCCCCTTCCTGGTTTTCTGTTAACATGCATTGACAGCAGCGCAGCCGTCGAGAAACAAGATGGATGTTGGGACATCTTAAACATGTTTCTCGTGAGTGTCTGTTTATTTGAATTCTTGAGAGCCGTGATCACATTCAGAGGAGTTCTCTCAGATTCCCTCTTTAGGAAAGCAAGTACTGCAGAAAAAAACAAGAAACCACTGTGAAATGAAATGTAGTTTCATGTAGAACATTGGTTTATTTAAGTCAGTCTTTTGGGTGTGGATGTAATTCAGCACTTTCATTTATTTTTTGTGTGCGTAGTATTGACTGATGAGTTTGAACTCTAAATGACAAGACACTGTGTTTTCAAGTTTGCCCTCTTTCTATTGTTGCCCATTATGGGTAAATTAATTTGGCAATTTTTCTGACTTTTATTTTGCAGTTATCATTTTGAAATGAATATTTACTGTGAAAAACTAAAGAAAACAAGCTTACTACTTTAGTCAGTTACAATAATTGAAAACGCAATCTCAGCACAAACAATACAAGCATCTTGTTTACACATTCAATATGTGTTTGTGCAGTCCATTTTCATAGGAAATTATTCTGAATCATTCTTAAATGGGTAGATCGCTAAAAAAAATTCACTTCTGCCATCATTTACCCATCCTCCACCTGATCCAAAGCTGTCAAAGGAAGATATATTGGAAAATATTGGAAAAAACAGCCATTGACTAACCCCAAACAGTCCTCTGAATATGTTGTTTTGTGTTCAGCAGAACAAAGAAAGCTTAGAACCAAGTGAGGGGGGGGGGGGGGTGAACTACTGTACCCCTATAATCTTAGGACATCTACATGACAGTTGGAAGTATCGCACACCAGACGCGCACATTCGCATGATATTTAAAATGAAACCATTCCGATGGCACTCTGTGGCGCGGCGGAAATATGAACAGTGTACTGAGTCGTGGCTGAGCGCCGTGGACAACCAAGGACAACCGCCGACTTGCGGCGCCGGTGTGTGTACCTTTATAGAAACCTATGTTAAGAATTCTAAAATATATGGTGCTGTGTTGCATCGCCAGAAGAAGGGTGGGGGATACTTACACTAGGTACAGTTGCCTTGAACCATGGCGAAGTGCGATGGTCCCCCCCCTCCCCTCTTCCCCGCTGGCCTGCACTCACACTGCATTTACCTTTTGAGCCAGAGCACGCTTACATTTGTCAATTGAGATGCAGTGACACGCAGTCAAATATTTTGTTGAACAGATCCACAACTATTGAGGCTCATAAATTATCATGAGGCTGCACGGTGGCGCAGTGGGTAGCACTATCTCCTCACAACAAGAAGGTTTCTGGTTCAAGCTTCGGCTGGGTCGGTTGGCGTTTCTGTGTGGAGTTTGCATGTTCTCCTCATGTTCGCGTGGGTTTCCACCGGGTGCTTCGGTTTCCCCCACAATCCAAAGACATGTGGTATAGGTGAATTGGGTGGGCTAAATTGTCCATAGTGTATGTGTGTGAATGAGTGTGTATGGGTGTTTCCCAGTAATGGGTTCCTGCTGAAAGAGCATCCGCTGCGTAAAAAGAACATGCTAGATAAGTTGACGGCTCATTCCTCTGTGGCAACACCAGATTAATAAAGAGACTAAGCCGAAAAGAAAATGAATGAATGAATAAATTATCATAAAGCTCATCGTGCTACAGGTATTAGGAGGTTTGCTGAAGGTGTAGCTGACGTGCAGTGAGGGGTTTGCGTCTTTAATAAACTATGACAGTTTGCGTTCATTGAACAATAAGAATAAAAAATCTATACGAAACGGTCCCTTAACAGTGACGTCGTGTCTTCAGTTCCGGGCTCAGGCGCGCTTTGCACTCACACTACAAGCGTACTGCACCATAACCCAACCGAACCGCTCTCTGGCACACCTCGTCCAACCGGGCCAGGGCCGTCCAGCTGAACTGTTCTAACTGGGCCCAATCTGGAGCACTCACACTTGTCAAACGAATCAGGAAACGCACCTGGGCATTGTTTGAATAGCATAGTGTAAGTCATCTAAGTAAGGGTTTCATTTTGCTTTGTGTACATATACATGTTTCTAAAATGTCTTTATAACCTCTCGGTTATAATAAAATAAAATTTATTTATTTTAAACAACCTAAGCTCATTATTGATACGTACCCTTATATACATTTCTGGAGATCGTGCAATGCGTCCCAGGAGGTAAGTTTTTACAGTTTTTGTTTTCACAAATTCACCAGAGACCGCTGTGTATGCTTTATCAAAATTCTTTTGCAAGTGCCATTCGTGCCTGCTGTTCTTGCGTAAAGCCACCAGAGGCTGCTGTCGACTGACTGACTGACTGACTGACTGACTGACCGACCGACCGATCTACCCACCCACCCACCACTTTCCTGAAATCCAACCAATAGTGTTTTCAAAAGCACAGATTGACTCGATAACCCCCTTTCCTAAACCCTCCCATCAGTCTAATCCCCTCGTCTAATTTTTACCATGTTTTCATATTTTACCATGTTCTCACTCTACTATTTACTTGTTTATTTTATTTTTTGCCTTGTTTTGTTTTACCTGCTTTCTAAACTGTTCATCACCATACTCAAACCTTGTCCTCTCGGTTAACTCCTCTCTCCGTCTCAAGTTTGCTGTTGTACATGGTAACAGCTGAAAAGCCATCCACATGGAGGTAAGCAGTCAGCTGGTGGTGCGAAAAGAAACAGAAGCCATCAATGGTGTCATACAGACCCGTAGCATTCGTTTTAAAGACGAAATGCAGCCATACATAGCTCTGGCTACATAATACGCGCTCTGGGGGTACGTTTTCACAATGAGCCTGTGTTTATTTTGAGGGCCATAAAACAAGTTATAACAAGATACAAAAAGTTTATAAATGTGCCTTAGAATAAATCTGAATCAGATCAGACTTACATTTTAGACTGGAATTGGGCTTAAGTCTAATGTGAAACGGCGGGTATATATTTTAACATGATACTATTGTTAAAAGCTTTGCAGTCCAATTTTCTCCTGTCATCATTGTGTAACTTTGAGCCCCGTAACTTTTGCAAAACAAACTTTAAGACCCTAGAATGGAATTACAATGGAAAACCAGACTATAATATTCCTAGAACTGTAGCTCTACCACGATTGATTTTGACAATTTTATAGCTCAAATGACACAGTTTTTTATAAAATACAAGCTTTACCGTTCTGCTTTTCAATTCTCTTTAATGCATCTTACCATAGCAGTATGAATATTTCTGCTATTCATAGGCATCACATGTCGACATATGAGCTAATTATGAAGAATATTTGTGACTATACGTCTGGTTTCTGAATCTATAGTTTGAATGAATCTTTTTCTTTGCATAACATATTGATGTTACAGTCCAGAGTAACTCTTATTGTAATATCCTGTACATAATATAAGAATTTGTTTCATGTTTCCTAGGACAGGAGAGAGTGTATCAGTAGCACATCTTTATTTTTCCCAGTTTAGTTATGCATTTGAATTGCATTATGAGACCTTGATCTTTCTCCCAACAACATTTAACCCATAAAATTTTATTAACATTTTCCAATAGTTTAAAGGGATATATTGTCTGGGATGTTGTTGTATATTATGGTACATAATAGGGCTGCACAATATATCGTTTAAGCATCAATATGGTAATGTGAGCATTTGCAATAAACGCAGGATCTGCAATATGGAGTCAGGATTATAGTTGACCAGGAGCCACAGTTGAAAAAACATGCTATTTATTGTTCAACTCTACAGTAACTGCACAAATTTACCAACAATTGTATAGTTTGCATGTATTTTAAGGTCTGTGACTGCGTACGCATTCCAAGTTCTAAGCATTCAGGCACAAGAATTAATAATGTTTGTAAATTAAAGAAAGGTTAAAAAAGAAGTACAATTTTACATTTGATAATGTCAGTTTATGGACCTGAATACTTTTAGACTCCCAGAAAACTAGAAAGCACTACTCTCCTACTGTATTTATCAATGCTTTGATTTGGTTTATGATATTTTATGCTGATGTGATAACCTACAAAATCATCCCAATCAATCTAAAAATGACCAATTCTTTCCACATAGAAGCATTCAAGTCCTCTGGTGAAATTATACTTAATATTGCAATATGTACGGCAGAAAAACAAAGTATTGCAATGTTGTTTCATTGCCAATATTGTGCAGCCCTAGTGCAAAAAAACCTTATAGTACGATTTCTGTTATTTAACAGATTTATTTCTCGATATTATTTTTTAGACGTTATATTATCACATACTGGATGGCACATTCATATACTTTTTGTTCGTTTATCACAAATGATCCAAGTACTTCATGTCAAAATGCACAGACTCTCATAGAGGTTGGGGAAAGTTCAATTTGAGAAATGCTTCAAATGGAGCATTGGAATCATTTAAAAAGTATCATTTATTGCTTTGGGGAAACAAACAAATTGTTTCCCTTTGTTTCTTTCAAAAAATGCTAAATAATAACAATAAACATCAGGTTAGAGGTGACCTTTCTGTTATTACTCCACCTGGTTCATAATTTAATAAGGCATAAACCAAATGGATGAGCTGTAATAAAGCAGGTATTTACTTTCCCCTGCTGCAAGGCAATGATCCAATGCTGTAGATAATCAGAATTTAAGAGCTGGTTTGTGCCAGTGGCGGGATATGCAGGCCTGTGGTGTAACCCACTGACTTATAACACAAACATTTGTGATAATTGTTTGATCTGCTGAACTGTAAATGCAAAGAGTGAAAAACAAATCCCATGTACTGTATGCGAGTGTTTTAATATCAATCAGCCATTTCTTCTTTTTCTTGGTGGTTATGTTAGTGTCATATTAGTCGAATGATGGAGTCAGTCTAAATGTAACTTGTTGACTGCCTATTGAGATCATTTTAGGGTACAACAGTCATGTTAAAATATTGTCTTCTTCTGTCAGTTGAGATTTGATTGCTTTTTGGGCAATATGAAATTAAAATGCTGTTATTAATCGTTCACTCTCATGTTCTTCCTATTTCATGAAAACCTTTATTCATCAAAACACAAAATAAGGTATTTTAAATGTTTAGAAAAAGAGCTAAAGACAATTGTCAAAGCATTCCATATGACGTCAGTGCTTTAAGTGTAATCACACAGAGCTCCAAAAACTTTTGTGCACCAAAAAACAAACAACCACTTTTTAATGTGCAAAATAAGTTACCACTAAATCCATTGTATGACATCTTTAATGACAGTGCCAACTTTTTGGCAAACAGTCATGAGTGAATTCATGAGTTTTTTTTTCTTGCACAATAGTTCAGCAGCAAATTAAATATTTTTTTTTGCAAGTTAAAGTGCTTTTTTGACAACAGAAGGGGAGAGTTCATACAAAAAAATGGTAAAAGAAGTATAGCATTTTATTATTTTGCAGTTGACAGATGACTACTGTGTTTTCAAAACGATAGACGATACAAGTTTTCAGTTTCCCCCAAAACCCTCCTGTTGCACAGATCAAGTTTTCAGTTTTAGCCGACAATTATACTGAAATTATGTCAAATTGTTATTATTTTTCTTTTTTGGAACAAGCATTAAATTATATTTGTAGAAAGTATTATTACGCCCCTGACACTTTGACTTGACGTTAAGTTCAGAATCTTTTTCAAAATAGGTTCTTTTGTGTTCTACAGAAGAAAGACATGCACACAGGTTGGAACAACATTGGGGTGAATGAATCATGACAGAGATCATTTTGGGTGAACTAACTGATTAACAATTTGTTAGGAATGTTCATTTTTTGTCTGCCTTTTGCAAAATTGACATTTGGAGCATGCCTTATAAATGTTGCACTGACATAATAATGAGTCGGTCAAGGGTTTCTGACTGTTTGAACTGTATTTGATTGATTACTCAGCAGATGTGGTAGGTTAGAGCCTTGAGGTGGTCATCTGATTGATCAGCTCTGCTAGTTTCACTGTTCTGTTCTGCCATCAGAAAGAAGGACAGCAGAGGCTGTTTGTCTGGTATTTGAGACAGTCACTTCTGTCTGTGAGACCACACGGTCACATCGCAGATCAAGACCTCCTTCAGGCAAGTTCACAGCTTTGTTTATCTGCATTCAGTTTTCCTTAACTAAAGTTTACATTGTTACTTTACTTACTTTTTTTTATTACTTTACATTGTGTGTGTGGCACAAATACATGATTCAATGATGCACTTAAATGATGCCAGAGATTATGACAATATATCTTTCATTCAGTCCTTTTTAAAAAGGGATGTTTATATGAGAAATGCTAAGTAGGTACACTGTAAAAAAATGCTGGGTTCCACACATATTTTTTGTTAGGACAACATGAAGGAATTAAGTTAACTTACCAGTTTTTACAAATTTAAGTGGATTGAACATAATACAATTAAATACAATTAAATACAATTACTCAAGAATTGTGTTGTTTTACCTCATTTTAAATAAGTAGTTTGAACAAACAGCAAACTAAAAAATTAAGTTTTTTGAGTTTAGTGATTAATCCACTTCAAATGATAAATACTGTATATGCAGGTTAGAAAATCAATAACTTCTGCAGTACAACTGTAATGTTCTTTTCTCTTTTTTGGGGGGGCTGATGATAGCATAAAAAATAAGCATTAATCATCTGATAGCGATGTGGTTGCCAGTCGTATTGTGTATGGCTGAGAACCATAACATTAAAATTAAGCATTTATTTGCACATACTGATGTAGTCACTGAATTTATTGTATTAACCTTATTCTGGAATGTGGAAGTGTGCTCTTTACTGTAATTGACTTAGAATTTTTTATTTATTTGCCTATGAGGGAAATCACTATAGGAATAATAAACAAAAATAATAAATAATTGTGTTTATGACCACACACACACACACACACACATATATATATATATATATATATATATATATATATATATATATATATATATATATATATATATATATATATATATATATATATACATACATATATATATATATATATATATATATATATATATATATATATATATATATAATGTGGCCAAAAGTGTTGAGCCGTTGAAATACATTGAAAGAAGGTCTAAATGGCAATATTGTTGTTCGCTTTTCATCAAATGAAAACAAACCCAAAACATTTATAAGTTTGCAGGCAATAAATAATTTTATTATCAGGCCGAAAAGTGTCAGTAACAGTGTTTGCTTTTGCCAGTCTGAAGAGAGGTATTGAATTGAAGTGAAGTTAAAGAGGGCAGGGTCATCTGATCGTTACAAAATAAAGTGAAGTGTAAGTAAACTTTTGTCAAGTATATATTTACTCATACTCAAAATTGGACCTCTGCTTTTAACCATCCAAGTGCACACAATTTTGAGTGAGGAGTGACATATCCACACACACTGTGAACAGTGGGCAGCTTCCAGCATCCAGGGAGCATTTAGATGTTAGATGCCATGCTTAAATCTGGCCAGGATAGAAAATCGAACCAGCAATCTTTGTGTTATAAGTCCAATTTGCTAACCATTAGACAGAGATGTATAGTAACGAAGTAGAACTACTTCACTACTGTACTTAAGTACTAAAAGGCAGTATCTGTACTTTACTGGAGTATTGTTTTTTTCTCCTACTTCCACTTTTACTTAAGTACATATTTTCGATGAGTTTAATACTTTTACTCCGATAGATTTTTTATGAGCTGCATCGTTACTCGTTACTAGAGGTGTCAAAATGGTCGATATCGGTTCAGTAATAGATCATAACGGGTTATTACGTACTGACGTCATTTATCTCCTATGTGCGGTGTCGCAATACTATGGCGAAGGACGGAGGCGCGAGGGCGAGTGAAGGCGGCGCAGCACACGAGCCGCTATTTCACTACTACAGAGAAATGTTGTGAGACTCCATCTCTGCCTCTCTCACTTTGGACATTTGACCCGCTGGCCTGGTAGGCGTGTATGAGGTGCAAGTTTTCTCCACTGTGTCTATTATAGATTACCTGTGATAACCGCGTATTATACATACATAGACTGTAACCGCGGCTGTTCTTCCCGCCATCAGTGAACAACGCATTCATTTCTAAAGCCGATAGCAGCTCTTTCTGTTGAGAAGGTGAAGACAATAATCAAAGGGGTGTAAGACCTCGCCTGTCAGCGTTTAAAAAGCAGGCGGGAGAATATTTACATTAGTTTATTTGCTATAAATGCTCATGCTGTCTTCTGTGCATGAGTTTTGTTTGATACATTCAGAAAGAGTGTTTTCTTTGAGCAGGTCAAATTAAAGGTACAGTTCATATATCTTACTGCTGTATTAAAGGACACAATTTCGTTACAAGTAACCATTTAACTGTCACACCAAGAAAAAAAACAATAGAATTTTTTATTTATTGCATTTCTTAACTCCTAATGTCGCTAGTTAATACAATCAATACATTTTCCCCCAACACATCCCATAATTTCTAAAATATCAGCCTCTACCAAATGGTTGAGATGTTGGTTTATGGTAGAAGTACCAGAATGAATAAATATACTATAAAAATATGAAGTTTAAGACCAATTTAATTAAAACATAATCAAAATGAAACATTTTTGAATACTAAATCATAGCCATAAGCCATGAAATATTTCAGATTTTCATTTAACACAGTAATATACACGTTTTCTTTTTTTTTACAATAAAATCAAAATCAAGTGAATTAGAACGTTCGTTTACAGCGTTTACAACCAGTAATTTGTGCTCCGAAAATGGGTTTCAATAGCGTTTTGAGTGGATTATGGACTGTTTTTGTGACACACAACTTTGAAAGGTGTGTGTTAAAGCTGTTATAATCGGTCAGATCTGTGGTTCAAGCGTGAGAGAAAAACAGTATTGTAAGTCATGTTTCTTTTCATTCTGCTTAATGACGTGCCCCCAAAAAAGAGATTTAAAATAAACAAAACAATATGATGTCTTTTGACTGCATTCTTTAATAACTACATTACACAATACTTGTACTTTTACTTTCAGTACTTGAGTAGTAAATTTTGAAATAAACTACTTGCAATACTTAAGTACAAAAAATGTTGAATACTTTAGTACTTCCACTTAAGTATGGTGCTTAAAGAGCACTTTTACTTCTACTTAAGTCACTTTTTGATAGAGTACTTGTACTTTTACTTAAGTCTGGGTCTCTAGTACTTTATACATCTCTGCCATTAGACCACAACTCAAAGTCAACTGATTTGAATGTTATCACTTGATTGAATTGCCATTATCAGTGGTTATCAGATGATATGGGCCAGCAGAGGCCTTCTGCACCTACTACTAGGCACGGAAGGCTGTAATTATCCATCCACATGGTTAATCAGCTATAGATCACATACGGCTGTGGGTGGAAGTTAACGAGAATTATTTGTTAAATTTATCATTAATTGTATTTTATTAACGTCTATTACAACCTTCTGAGCCTACTAGTAGGTGGAGAAGGCCCATACTGGCCCAAATTTATCGGCTGATATTCACTGATAACGCCCATTCAATATAATGATAACATTTGAATCGGGTGCAGAAGTCCAGGAAAGTTCGCATCGATAAATGGCCTGTTTTTGAAATGATGTCTCTCAGTTCATTTAGTTTATCTCACTTGAAGTATATCAGAGTGGAATAAAGAGCAGAATGAAAACAATTATACATATCATATATATCACTATTAGTATTATTTTAATGCAGTATGACTTGAGTAATCATATCCAGGCTTATGTACCCATTCCCTCACCCCTGTGGTCTGATTTGATCTGTTTGTAATTAACAGAGCTTGTCATTTCCAATGCAGTTTTCTTTTTCTTCAGTTTCTTGTTGTGCACACTGGCAGCGTCTGTGAAGAGGCTATTGATGTCTAAACTCTCTTGAAGAGCACAGTGATCACTTCTCGCAGATTCTGAACAGGCACCACAAAGCATGTGCTAAACAGCCCGAGTTGATGTGTAAAAATTCCTTGCATAATGTCAACAAACCCCCGCATAACAAGATCTCACCTCACCGACGTTATCACACCGGCTGCTTTGCTTATACTTGTGAGGAGAAATGACAGTATGCTTGTGTAATTTTGCTGGCAGAACAGAATGAGTGTGTTTAAAAATTCCACTTTTTAATGCGTAAACGAAAAGGCCCGAATAACGTCAGTGCTACATATGTTGAAGCATATTTCAAATCCCATCTCCAGGGGTTGGGAAATGACACCGCTGGGGCGCATTATAGGTTAATATGGGAAAGTGAGGTTGGTTATAAATGGTGAATATTATTCCCAAGAGCCTTAATGGCTCTTAAGACCTTTCCTCCTGACCCTGCTCGGAGAGAAAAACAAACCGTGAGCGTTTCCCAACTTCATTCCAACCCCACATCCAGCCCCCTACACAAACACCAGACATATGCTTTCTGCCTCACACTTCCATGAATCTTTGAACCTGCTGTATATTCAAATCATAACTCTAAATCTCTGTTATTTGTAGAAAAACTGTGTAAATTGTGATTGATTATGCACAATTTTATTTTGAGGGATCAGTTTCAGTCTTACTTCTCTCTTCCAGAGCTTTTTCCATGACTTTTAAGCCAAGCACACACACTACAAGACCTGTCAGGCTTTCATTTATTAAATGTAACTAGTATGCGACAAAAAAAAGCTGCACCATTTCTGTTCTGTTTTAAAAAATGCACTTGCTGAAACCAGTCAGAATGGCTTTTGTCGTAGTTTTCCACAGAAGGAAAGACATACAGGTTTGCAACAATTAATTAAACTTTATGGCTTGTGTGAACTATCCATTGAAGATCTTTACTACAGTCGAACGTTTACATGGGTGATTCAAGAATTGAGTGTACATTTTGCATCTCAATTTACAAAATGTTTAGGACTTGCCAATAGTGATTCATTATTTGTCAACTCTGTTATTGCGATATTTCTCATTCGCTTTTTGAATACAATAATATGATGAAAATACATAAATTCTGTTTTAGACATGCCATGTGGTGTCTAGTTTGAGGTTAGCATTTTGGGTTAAAGCACAAAATAGTGGAAAAATGTCAACTGTTATTGTCAACTTTTTTAATGGTTTAAAAGAACAGTAATTGAAATATCATTAAGTAACTGAATCAAATGTTCCTCATCAAATTTAAACATTTTGCATTGGTTTCAGTTTGGATTAGTTAGATTCAGCTTACTGTAAATTATACATTTGTTCCATGTCATTTCAGGAAAATTGACTTAATATAAATACCTGGAATGAGGTGTGTGTGTGTGTGTGTGTGTGTGTGTGTGTGTGTGTGTGTGTGTGTGTGTGTGTGTGTGTGTGTGTGTGTGTGTGTGTGTGTGTCTGTCTTTATCTTTTTATTACGCATCAACTTTTATCTAATTATATATTAATTATAATATACACTCACTGGCCACTTTATTAGGTACACCTTACTAGTACCAGGTTGGACCCCCTTTTATCCTTTGTGGCATAGATTCAACAAGGTACTGGAAATATTCGTCAGAGATTTTGGTCCATATTGACATATCGACATATTTGTCGACTGCACATCCATGATGCGAATCTCCCATTCCATCACATCATAAAGGTGCTCTAATGGATTGAGATCTGGTGGCTGTGGTGGCCATTTGAGTACGGTGAACTCATTGTCATGTTCAAGAAATCTGAGATGATTCATGCTTTATGACATGGTGCGTTATCCTGCTGGAAGTAGCCTTCAGAAGATGGATGCACTGTGGTCATAAAGGGATTGACATGGTCAGCAACAATACTCAGGTAGGCTGTGCCTTTGACACGATGTTCAATTGGTACTAAAGTGCCCAAATTGTGCCAAGAAAATATGGCCCACACCATTACACCACCACCACCAGCCTGAACCGTAGATACAAGGCAGGATGGATTTTCTTTAACGAGCAGTGGGACACGTGTACCTAATAAAGTGGCCGGTGAGTGTATATGTTATTTATATATTATTACATGATTTTTAAGCATATATTATTGACTAAGATACTTTAATAATACTTTATCATGTTTTCAATTAAATACCTGCCGTTAATTATTTAGAAATGTATCAAATTACAACTCTATATAAACATATAATATATAAATAGCTAATCACAATTTAATAATACAATATTTAGAAATCTTAATGAATCTAATATGAAGTTTAATCATCTCAGCTTACACAAGTTAACTTTGACAACACATTTTTAATTTTTTTTTAATATCATAATAATATAATAAATTTTTAATGATTTATTTTTTTTCTAAAACATCGTCCCAGTCTACTGTGTTTGGCTTGAATGTGGCCTGTCCCAGCATCACTCAGCGCACCCAGGTTTGCTCCTCTCCTAACCTGCTCTACATCAAATCTTGTAAATTACGTGTCACAATCATTCGTGCAGATGTGGCTTCTGTCTGTTCCTGATTCCCTATCTGTTTCTCAGTTTCCTTGCTTTGTTTACAGTAACACATAAAGCGTCATCAGGGTGATTACATCTGACAGCGCTCCAATACACACACACTCGGGCCAGCCAATTGCACAGACACAAAAACACATCATCTCATTCATCTTCATGCCACACAGCACACATTCCGCTTACACGAAGAGGAAAAGAATACTGTTTTAGTTTCTCGCCGCTGACAGTTTTCATAAATACTATCGAGTGTACCGTCAGTCCAAGCAAAGCGATGCAAACCCAAGAGCGTTCGATCAACTTCAAACAGGCTGTTTGAAAATCGACTCTGTAACATTTGTTTCTATAAACATTGCTGCATTTAGGTTATAAATCTTAATCCGCACGTGGGCGGTTTTACCGCACAAGACACCCGTGTCTAAACACCTTTGTCTCAGCTTCTGAAATATAGTTTGAGTAAATAGTTCCGTCTCCCAAAGGACGGTGAGCGCTCCTGCAAATGTGGAAGAATCTGTCCTTATTAAGCTTTTTTCCCCCCCTCTCGAATCTTGACCTGCAGCCATATGGTATATAATCAGTCTTGTAATGACCAATAGTATTACAAGTGCGATCACTGGGCCGGACAGGCGTGGGAAGACATACTAGTTGGTCTATCACACATTCCTTCTCCCGCCTACCTGTATTAGATGACCTCCTAAACAACTCCAATTACCCGGCCACTGACAGACGGACAGATGAGACACTGCTCCGGGGGTCCGCAGACGTCTGAACGAAAGAAACGCGTGAGGGACGAGAAGGAATGAGGCAGTGATTGAGAGAGCAGAGCTCAGACAGCGAAGGGAAGCACTGATTGACGTTAGATAAATCTCTCAGCGCTTCAAATCTCTGCTTGACCATTAGCAAAGTCATCATGGCGTGTTGTTCGTCCCCCCATATGTGTCCCGCATCGGTGTCTGGAGTTTCCCCAAGTGCTATTAATTGTCAACCCGTTCAGCATAGTTACAAAATACACAGTTGATCTGGTAGCCAGGCACCACGATGTTTGCCTGCGCAGTTTTAGTCTTGGTGGAAACAGTTTAGAGGAGCAGTCATTAATAATTTGAAACCATATATTTCTCTTGCATCATCTGGGCTGAAGAATGTAGACCTGTTTAATGAATATGTGTTTTAATGTTATGCTGAATGATGGCATTCGAGAAAATAGTGTGCTTCTGACTTTGTGTGAACAGTTATCCACTTACAGCAAAACTTTGTTCTTTGCTTAGGGGTACAATGAGCTTGAAAAACCTGAACAGTGGGAAAAAAACAGCACTAAGGGAAGCATGATAATCCAGTCAGGTAAAGATTACTTATAAAACACTTTATTGTGTAGACCCTCTTAAAGCAAACAGCTTTACAGTATTAAACATTGATCAACGTGAGACAGTCTTTGGTCTGAGTCCCGGCTGGGTCAGTTGGCATTTCTGTGTGGAGTTTGCATGTTCTGCCTGTGTTCACGTGGGTTCCTCCGGGTGCTCCGGTTTCCCCCACAGTCCAAAGACATGCGCTGTAGATTAATTGAAAAAAAAAAACTAGTGTATGTGTGTGTATGGATGTTTCCCAGTGATTGGTTGTAGCTGGAAGGGCTTCCCTTGTATAAAACATATGATGGATAAGTTGGCGGTTCATTTCTCTGTGGCGACCCCTGATGAATAAAGGTACTAAGCCGAAGGAAAATGAATGATTGACTATCGCCAAATATAAATACAGTTGAAGTCAGAATTATTAGCCCACTCTGTTTATTTTTTTTTACCAATTTCTGTTTAACAAAGAGATTTATTCAACACATTTCTAAACATGATAGTTTTATTAACTCATTTCTAATAACAGATTTATTTTATCTTTGCCATGTTGACAGTAAATAATGCTTGACTAGATATTTTTCAAGACACTTCTATACAGCTTAAAGGGACATTTAAAGGCTTAACTAGGTTAATTAGGTTTACTAGGCAGGTTAGGGTAATTAGGCAAGTTATTATATAACGATGGTTTGTTCTGTAGACTATCGAAAAAATATATAGCTTAAAGGGGCAAATTTTGACCTTAAAATGGATTTTAAAAAATTTAAAACTGCTTTTATTCTAGACAAAATAAAACAAATAAGACTTTCTGTAGAAGAAAAAATATTATCAGACATACTGTGAAAATTTCTTTGCTCTGTTAAACATCATTTGGGAAATATTTAAAAAAGAAAAAAAATTCAAAGGGGGGCTAATAATTCTGACTGCAACTGTATAATGTATGTTGCTGTGGTGGGAGGTGCCACTGTGGGCCTTTTTTTCTTACTGTAAATAATACATTTCTTGTGCCTCAGAATATATTTGGGTGCACAGACGCTATAGACAAGTCTGGGAGGTAATAATAATGAACTTTGGATAAGGAATTTCACAATGATCAAAAACAACATTTCAGATGGTTTACAATGTGATCTGTCTGCAGGTCCATTAATGCCATCCCATTGCACCCATTTTTGTTGTCACATGATCTGTTAAATCTAGAATTTGTGTTATTGTGTTTCCAAATGCACATTTTTTTCTAAAATAAAAGGGAAATGCTGTAAATTTACATATCCAGTGTAAAATCGCACACTGTAAAACAAAATGGTATTTTACAGAATTTTACCGTTTTATTTTACGTTTTTCACACTATTCTGAAATGCAGTTAAAAATCTTAAAATAACAGGAAAATACTGTAAATTTACATATTCAGTGGAAAAAAAAGAAATCGCACACTGTAGGAACGCTTTTTTTTAACAGAATTTTACCGTTATTTTACATTTTTTCCACATTATTCTGAAATACAGTTAAAAAATGTAAAATAACAGAAAAAATACTGTAAATTTACATATTCAGTATAAAATCACACACTGTAAATGTTATTTTACAGAATTTTACCATTTTATTTAGTTTTTCACATTATTCTGAAATACAGTTAAAATCGTAAAATAACAGGAAAATACTGTAAATTTACATATCCATTGTAAAATCACACACTGTAAAAAATCTTATTTTACAGAATTTTACCGTTTTATTTTATGTTTTTTCACATTATTTTGAAATACAGTTAAAATCGTAAAATAAAAGGAAAATACTGTAAATTTACACATCCAATGTAAAATCACACACTGTAAAAAGATTTTATTCTATAGAATTTTAACTGTTTTATTTTACGTTTCTTCATGTAATTCTAAAATAGTACAAATTGTAAAATAACAGGAAAATACTGTAAATTTATATATCCAGTGTAAAATCAGACCTATAGAATTAACAGATTTCCGACACAACATAACGATTTAATCATGTTCAACCAAATAGAGAGAGCTTTAGTGACAACTATCGGGATATTTGATTACTACAATACTAACTTCATCATCAAAAGTGGAAAATTATGTTCAAAAATGTACATACACACAAATTGACACATCCACCTTCCAGACACCATCTTTATTTTTCAGTTTGCAGAAATTAATTTATTTAATGCATTTTGCGTTGTGTGTTTCAATAGCACAGGATTGTGAGTGAATTAAGCTTAGGGGACAGAAAGTGAATTAATATTAGGATTCAGGCATGCCTTGATACAGTGAAAACAGATTCCAGTTGAAACAAAAGTGTGTAGAAGAGAAATCTGAAGTCCTAATGCACAAAATGAGATGCATGAAGAAACTATTGTACTGATTTTGCACAAATCATTGACATTAGAAGGATAATTTGTTGGGGGTAAAAAGTCAAATTGTTCTACAGACAGCTTGGAATGGAGCAGGACGTCAAGCTTTCCATTAAGATTTTACATTCTTATATTATTATTCCTTTTGTCTTCATATTTCCAGAAAAAAAATGGCTTTCCAGTGGGAATAATTTCTGGCCAGGCAGAATTAGGGTCCACTAAGTGCAACTGGCAGTCAAGTTAAACCTCATACGTCTTTGAGAAGATTTAAACAGTAAGTCCATTGTCCAGCATCCATACATGCTAGCATACCTGCACCTCTCTCAGATCTCACACGCAGTGCCAAAGCCATGCAGCACAATGAGTCCAGACCCACACTCACCATCACAAAACCTCACTGTAACCAGAGAAAATTGCTGAGTGCAAAAATCATATCCCCTTGATCAATAGCACATGCTGGTTTTGGTATCAGTTTCCTGGCATGTAGAAGAAGCATTACTACAAGGTTGGTTGTTTCTCCCAGTTTACTGACATGCCCAAAGATAACTCACTTGGATTATCAACAGTCATTCACACTGGCGAGACAGACGATTGGTTTCATCTGTTGTAGCTCCGAGGTCTGTATTAGTGCAGACTAGGATTTTATTTATTTAATTCTGCCTGAAATATTGAAGTAAATCATCCTTTTTGGGCATGATTGATGCTTAGATCGTCGACCTCCCTTGTGCTTGAGACTGAACGAATCTGGCATGACAATCTCACTGGTTGAAGAGCATATACAGTGCAACCAATCCGATTCTTCTTCTAAATGTTTATTTATTTATTTTAATTTTAATAATGAATTGGTTAATGAATTGGTCACATATTTAATAGCTTGTTGATCTTGTTTAGCATGTGAGTTAAAGACAAGTCACACTCTATCGCGGGCTTCACATTACATTTAGAGAAATTATTTTAAAACCATAAAATGCCAATGTTAAAAAGGTTTAAACAAGTGTAAAATGATGTTCCATTGTCAGTAAGTGTAATGAGTAAAAATAAAACAACATATGAAGAATTTGGTTCCAAAAACAAATAAGCACCAATTATAGATTTATAACAATTTTGCAATTAAACCCTTCAATACTCAATGTAAAAAACATGTTTTCTGAAAACTACTAAAAAGCTTTGTTCATTTTACTTTGGCTGAGGCCCCGTTTACACTAATATGTTTTCGTTTACACTAATATGTTTTCGTTTAAAACTACGATGAGCTACTGTTACACCTTCTGTCCACAGTACCCCGGAGTTTTCAAGCGCCGAAAACAGCAGACACTCAGATCTGATTGGGGCTTTTTCCTCAATATTAAATACAAAGTTCAGTCTTGCATCCTCTCCTTGTAAGTTCAGACTTTGCAAGTTTGATTTGGAAAACAAACTACCGAGAACACAATGGGTAAATTTTCAAAGGGAACAGTGTACTTTATAACCTCATTCACATCACCCTGGCTACATTGTTTCAATTTCTTAACAATAAAATGAAAACATGATATCAGGAACTGCCTATTTTCATTTTGATATTAACATCTTAACAGACACCAAAAATGTTGAGGCGCCTCATAGCAAGAAGGTCGCTGGTTCGAGTCCCCGCTGGGTCAGTTGGCATTTCTGTGTGGAGTTTGCATGTTCTTCCCGTGTTTGTGTGGGTTTCCTCCGGGTGCTCCAGTTTCCCCCACAGTCCAAAGACATGCGCTATAGCTGGATTGGATGAGCTAAATTAGCAGTAGTGTATGAGTGTGTGCAGGGTGCGAATTATTCACGGGGTTGACTTTTTTGGCAAGTTATATAAATTTAACTATTTATTTAAATGACATCAAATTTATAAATAAATCGTATTTGGGTTTTCAGTGTTTTGAGGGATATTTAATATATTCTGACATACAGTAACCTCCGATTATTTCAGGTTACTGTAGCCCGAACTATTCAAACTATGTGTCTAATTTTACTTTAACGTTACTTTTAGGCTATATGTAAATACAAACATCTATTTTACAAAAAAAGTGTCTCATGACCACTTACAATATCCATTGCTGCTCTAGATCTAGATTGTTGAATGATTCTTGCAAAAACTGATTGGTCCGATTATGCATGAACCCCTATAACAGTATGAACCATTATAGGGATGGTCAAATGCATTCTTGTAGTAGCTATTATTTTAATTATTAATATTATTCTTTTTAAGATACAGATCAGAGAAAACTATTTCACGATTTAAACTCCCCTGTAAATCTCACCCTGAGTGTGTGTGAATGTGAGACTGTATGGGTGTTTCCCAGTATTGGGTTGCAGCTGGAATGGCATCGACTGCATGAAACATATGCTGTAATAATTGCTGGTATATTCCGCTGTGGCGGCCCCTGGGACTAAGCTGGATGAAGGAAAATGAATGAATGAATTGTCTAGTTCGTCTTAAATCATTTTAAACAGGTTCTAATTTTCCTTTGTTTACAAAAAGCTAATTGCTCAAACACGTCCAATCACCAACAAAACTAATATTATAACAGTCTGTTGTGCATACATTTAGTTTAAGTTAGTAAAAAAAAATAGCATGTATACAACTATGGTCTGCTTGTTTTGACACATTATTTAAAATATAATGTGAAATAATTAATTAAAATTAGTTTTAAATGGGGCAAGTTTTATCTACTAAGTAATTTAAAAAGTCTTTAGCGTTTAGCCCTACAGTAAATATATATGTATATAAGTCTGCAATTTCATTCTTAATGGTATTACAAAGGTTTTTAAACATCTTAAATTTGACTTGTGAAACCTGCAGAAACCCTGCACAGCTTTTATTGATACTTGAAAACCCCCTTTTTTTGTCTTTGACCATGAAAGTTAAATCAGGTTCCATTTTCTTTTACCTATACCAGGGGTGTCCAAACTCGGTCCTTGAGGGCCAGTGTTCTGCTGAGTTTAGCTCCAACTTGCTTCAACACACCTGCTAGAGAAAGTTTCTAGTATATCTAGTAAGAGCTTGATTAGCTGGTCCAGGTGTGTTTGATTAGGGTTGGAGTTAAACTCTCCAGGACACCGGCCCTCCACGACCGAGTTTGGACAACCCTGACCTATACATTTTAGGTTACTATAATCTGATTAAAACTTCATTCATTCATTCATTCGTTTTCTTTTTGGCCTAGTCCCTTTATTTATCAGGCGTCGCCACAGTGGAATGAACTGCCAACTTATCCAGCATATGTACCCAAGCTTGTAATTCTAAACAAATTCACATGTAACGTACAATGTTTTGTGAGCAATATAAGCAGTTAGACTATGGACGCTTCTACACTTCGAGTTTTTACCGTAAATAGTAAACCATCCGGGAACCTTTGGCATGCTCTTTTCAACATATTATTGTTTGGGACATGCTAATTCTATTTTCAAATGCTATTTAGGATAGATAGTATGTGAATTAGGACGCAGCAATACACTAAAGCCAATTTAGTTCATTCAATTCAAATATAGCACATTTTTTGGACTGTGGGAGAAACCGGAGCACCCGCAGGAAACCCACGAAAACATGGGGAGAACATGCAAACTCCATACAGGAATGCCAACTGACCCAGCTGGGATTTGAACCAGCAACCTTCTTCCTGTGAGTGCTAATCACTGAGCCACCATGCCGCCATTAAAACTTTAGTTAAGTTTTAAAATTGTATTTAAAATACAGTAAAGCTTTTCGGTTTAACAAGAAAATAAATGTTCTTTCTTTCATTACCAAAACTTTTATTAGGCCTATTTGATTCAGTTTCAAATCGGTGATCAATCCATTTGCTATACTATAAAGATTAAAAAAAAAATAATAATAAAAGTAGTTTACTATACAGATTTAGTTTAACTTCATTTTCATGTCATGTTATAAATGGGTTCATATTTTGGTTAAACTCGTAATGACGCTTGCAATGAAAGCACACATTCGACCAGCAAGAAGTGAAGGAATGCACCTGAACATATCACGGGGTTTAATTTACTCCATAAGCTTACGTTTTACTATTATTTTTGAAAAAATTTGCCCCTGGTTACACGACCCTTTTTCCTGTTTATTCTGTCCAAAAAGCAAAAGAGCGAAAGAGGTCTTTGTCAGACAACCCTTCGAGAAGTTCAACAATCAAAGAGCCTTCTCATTGAAAACAGATGACACTTCTTCTGGCCCACACCACAGCTTTGGAAAAAGAGACAATGTTGAATGACCTCCTGATGCCAGTGCAAAAAAAACTTCTGAAATTGTTTGCATATTCATATGATTCAGCGTTGCGGTTTGCATTTGCACAATCTGAACAGTATGACAGCACTTGAGTGCGGCTGTTGAGTTTATGTGGTCGCTGTGGTATTTTGAAGTTTATCACACATATCAGTTTGGTAAATCTTTGGAGTTCCTGCCTAATGATATGTTCACAGAGAGACAGTGAGCAGAGCTACATGATATTAAATACTCAAGCACTGGTGGGCTGCTAAATACAGGCAGTGTTGACTAACACTGTAATTCTAGTGCTGATGTTGAGTAAAAACATTATTCGCATATGTGCTCTGCCAATTTAGACTTTCGTAGAATAATGTGGGCCTAAATATTAGGCATTATTCTTATGCTCTGGGTTGTTTTTATCCAGCATTGGATCACATATGGACTAACCCACTGTTGGTGTTTTCTTTTTTGCTTTTTTTTTTTCTTTTTCTTTTTTGGAGTTAATTAAAGCCAACAGTTGGGTTTGTTTAGATTTGTCTCAATGTTGGGTTAAATCAACCTAGCATTTTTAGTTTTTAAAACATTTTTAATAAATATTTATAGTATTTTTTTTATTATGATTGGTCACATTATATAACTTTCTAGTTTTTGACATGTTTTTTCTTCTCACCGTAATCATCACAGTTGAGCACACTTTGTTATTAATCACACTTTAATTTAATGACCCAATTCAATTAAAATGTATTTGCTTTAAAAGTGCTGTATGTACGTTTTTGACTCTTCTAAAGCATTAAAAATACCATAATATGTTTGCATATCTTTAAGAAACATGGCAAGTGTTTATTCAAAAACAATGCCGAAGTCAGATATTCTGCTTTGAAATGTGCGCTACGTGCCTCTTTGTTTTGGTCCCTTTAACCTGCTGAATGTCAGTTTAGCCAATTATATTTCATCACTCCGGGATGCCTTGCTGGAAAACTGCATATTTGATTCCTTCAGTCAAGAAGGCTCTCAAAGTATGCATCCGTGACGGAATATGCGACCTCCAGTAGACCGTAACAGCCTTAGAAATAAAGAGTTCCACATGAGGTGGTTATTAAATGGCAAAAATTATATACTATAGGTGGGCATAGATTACTTTTTTTAATCTAGATTAATCTCACTGTAATCTTGGAATTAATCTAGATTAATCTAGATTAAAATTGCTCAGTTGAGTTCTGCCGAAGGCATTCAGAATGGGTAATATTCTATCCAATGTAATATATTATATGAAATATATTATATGTAATGTAATACCCAAATAATGACTAAAAGTAAGTCTTTGAGAATGGGTTTCTCAAACCAGGTGGTTCTTTAGACCAGGGGCTCATCTCCGGTTTCCGAAATGCATCACAAACTGCTTGAGAAACTGTTCTACTATGATAATTGGTGATGAAAATAAATGATGTTCAATAAGATGTACTTGTGTTTACGAACTGTTTATTCAGTTTAACATGAATTTTGAACCGTAGGCCTACATAAGCTCTAAACAGCGATTTTTGATTACCTTAATCCGACTAAAGTCATAACTAGCCTAACCAGAAATGGAATTAAGACATGGAGTATCCATACATTAGTGCCATTATTGAAGTAAACACAGCAATCAAACTATTACCGTCATGTGGGACTTTTCGCCATATTTTCCGACAAGATCCATACACACAGCTGTCAGTAAAGGACCGCACACACACACATCGCGAAATGCGGAAGTTTTTTTCTTTCCATTTGGTGTGCGTTATTATATTCCATAACACTCTCACCAGTCCTTACTCTTTATTTGCGTCTAACACCCCAGTTTGTCATGAGGGCATGAAAGATGTTTATGAGTGAACGTGAAACTGCCGAACTGCAGTTAAAGTCACAGTCTTAGTCACAGTCTGAGTCAGTTAAAGTCTGAGTCACAGTTCTAAAGTTCAATTTCGAAAGGTTTACTTTATTTTTTAGATCTGCTGCTGCTTTTAGTAGCATGGCAATACATGTCATGCAAAATGGCATTCAAACTCACATTATTAGCATTTAGCACAGAATAAAGCACATGAGGAGTAGCTGAGGTGATCATTTCCAGTTTTCTGTTGTTGAGCTGCAAGAAATAGAAGCCATTTCTAAAATATACATTTCAGGTGTTGGCTTGGACAAAAACTTCTTTTAAAATGGCTTTAAATCAGCCTTTAGACTGGATAGTCAGTCACGCACCTGTTGATGTCATCAATCTGGCAACCTGCTCTTACATGTGTTTTGAACCATGAGTGTAATACCTAGTTCAACCACTAGATGTCAAACCTACATACTGCACCTTTAAATATGAAAGTAAACTGTTAAGATTGAGTCAATAGAATTAACTAAACTTCTGAATATTACAGTAAAAGACCATTTAGATTGAATTGATTCATTAGAATAAATTAGACAATTGGAGAAAGTACACTAATCAGCCCACAAGAATGAATCAGACTTTCTGATTTTCAATGTGAGAAATTATTTAGGATGAACTAATTCACCTGAATGAATCAGATTTCCAATTCTGCATATGAGAGTGAGGTCCATACTGGATTGAAGTAATTCTCTAAAACAAATCAGACTTTCCTACTCAACACATGAGACATTTGAGTCCCTCAGATCAGATATTAAAAATGATGACAAAGCATTTAGTTCCACAATACCACTACTTATCAGATAAAGTACTGGAAAACCACTGTTATGAAAATATCTCTTGTGCTTCCATTTAGTTGCACTCAAATCTGAATTTTTTCAGAGCAGTGAAAGAGATGTGGAGAGTTCAGAGTGGCTGCAATATTACACCCATGCCCGCAGTTTACCCAGCTGTTTTGCATGTTTAAAACAAACCCGACATCTGCTTTTACTTCGTGTTTTACTCTTGGAAAGGCGGGTGAAGGGTTGAGTGAATGGACTGACTGAAAACAGCACTGTTGCTGGTTTCTTCTGGATAATATGAGCAGGATATTCGAGAGAGATTTGGATATTCTGGAGTTAGCTTAATTTGTGACTGGAAAAAATCTGTCTGTGTGATGCCTGCCCCGCACAGCAGGAATTTATTTAGGTTTAAGACCGCGGATATGGTCGACAGATATAAAGTGTTGTATTTTTTCCCCACTATTTTCCCTTCTAAGTCATTTCTGGTGACAGTCACCTGCTGTGATGTGGTGCTCCCTCTGTTGATTGACCTTTATGTAGACTGCTGCCTTGTGTAATCGCTCGCTGTGTTCACCAGTGGGCCAGGAAAAGAAGAATGATCTGTTATTCCATAACCCGGCTCAGCTCTCCACCTAACTAATTACTCACTTACCCACTGAAAACAAACAAACACTGCACTGAACTTCACTCGACTCCATTGACGGTTCCTCCTCCTCCCTTTTCCCGAAGAGAAGGGCTCCACAATGTATAATAATAAACTTTCCACCTCTGCTTATTTTAGCCAGGTCTGCCCGGCTTCGTGACCCGGCTGTTTGATTCTGCACCACGTGTTAATTACAAGAACTGACATTTAGCGTAGACCTAGTAATAATCCTAATAACATGCTGGTGACTGTTTAAAGGTGAAGCAATTTTCTAGAATGAATCGAAGTTGGCTATTTTAACACTGTGTCAATAGAAATGTGCTGTATTATGGAGCCAGGACTAGCGGAATTTCGACGAATTGTAGTTTCAGTTACTTCCATATTAGCTTCATGAGGGAGAGCAGGATGTTGCTGCTTGGTTATTCCCTAACAAAACACAACACAACACACTCAACTCCTATCCTCCTCCTCTTTTTGCAAGGAGAAACTTTCCGCATCTCCTGACTTCAGCAGACTTCGTGACCCAGCTGTTTGGTGCTGCTCCATGCGTTAATTACCAGAATTGGCATTTAGCATTGCTCTAAAAATAGTCGTAATAACACACTGGTGATGGTGATGAGGAAGTGTTGATGCCCAGCTTGACGGGTAGCAAAGAAACACCCCACTGTTTCCTCTTGCTGCATAGCGACTGCCGGCATGGCAGCGCAGTGACCCGGTCCCACAGGTGTGGATGACGGGTGTTTGTTTTGAAAGCATTTAGTGCTCAGATGCCCCTCAACTCCACGTCTCACTACACCTCGGAGGAATGTCTGGCATTCTGCGCTCCTGCAGCATCATGTTTTTTAAAAGTGCATATTGAAAAGTAGGGGGGGGGGTGCATTTTATTGCCATCCCAGCATCTCAAAACTAAACACTTGAAGTACAAACAGGTGAGAGAGTGTTCAAAACAAGATGCTCTTTGTTGTGCAATTACTGTAGAGTGAGATCCCAAATCCAGGCACGTCTGACATGGCCGTCTTTGAGCAGTGGGAACGCAAGTAGCGTGCAGTTTGTGCTTGGATGCTCCTGATGGAGATAACCTTCAAAATCTGGCACTGGCATGATGATGAGATGTGCTCTGTGCTTGTACTTTAGGGGTCGACTGTGGTTTGGGTTCACGAGTCCTGCAGCTGCAAATCCAGCTGTTGATCACCACTGCAGTGTGCAGAATCCGTTGGAGGCGATGCACTTTGATAGATTTTTTTAACATTTAATAGATTTTGTAATTCAATTGCCGTCAAACTGACATCAACAGAGAAGCCACCGCCACCCCAATCGGGGAAGAACATCGTTAGACTTAAATTGAGGATGACCCCCCCAAAAAATTCTGTAGATTAAAGGTTCAAGACACCCAGCAGTACTTTTTATTTTATTTTATTTTAACAGATTTGTGTGTGTCGAGCATCAATTAAGACAAATTTAGCACCGGTCAGCTTTAATTGTGGGGAAAACTGGATAATTTGGAGCTTTTGTCAGCTAATTTCATGTTATGGGTTTAAAATATTTTTGGGGCGGGATCAAAATTGGTGATGTAGCGCGAATCTGCCACTGGAGTGATGACGCGTCAGTTTCTCATTATTATTCATAGCGGAGTTTTCTTATCCTATGAGAAGACCTTGTTCCTTAATTATTCATGACAGCACATGCTTTTCGAAGACAAGGCAGACCTGCCAAGCTTTGAGACCCAATGACTGGGTGAGACCGCACATGGCAAGCAGTATTTAGCCGTTCATGAAGGGTCATAAGCTTATGTGTTTGTTTCCATGAGTCACGGGGTTTGTTGCATGTTTTTCTACGCAATGCTGTCAGGGCCGATACAGCAAGCATTTTTGTCGGGAGAGCTGTATGAGAATTAGAGAATGGTGGACTTTGTCTTTTATCAGTTCAGTTTGTTACCATTCAGACTCATTGCCTATATACGTGCTGCTGTGTTCGCTTATGTTTAAAATTCTCCAGATTACCAGCAGGGTTAATGGTTGGAATAGACAGGGAAAGAGACCTGCTGCACTGCTATCCCTTGTGTCTGTATTCAGACCCAGAGATTCAGGAGGAGAGAAGTCCTCCTCATTTATAGTGTCAACATGATTATCTTTATAATAATGATATAAAAAATTGTGGTTTTGTATGTATGAAATTACGAATAACAAATGTAGCAGGGCTACATTACTGTTGTAAATTACTGTTTATTCCTTAGCATTTTAACTTTGTAAACTATAAAATCATGCTTCTCCTCACGGTTTGTGTCTCATTTTGTAAGCCAACTGACAACAGTTGTTCGCTCCCCTCTTTTTCTGCCGGCTCTGCTGGCCACGCCCACTCCTCCCTTTGCTTGTAGCGTTCCACGCACATTGAAGCATTAGACTTGAGTAAGCAGTAGACTTGAACCAAAAGAGGAGGGTTTCATAACCCTTTAACTAGCACAGACTAATTGTTCACCTAAAGAAATAAAAAATGTGCGCCAGCAAAATAACATTGTACATTTAGATTTCAGATAGCTGTATGGTGGTTCAGTAGTTAGCACTGTCACCTCAGAATAAGAAGGTCACTGGTTCAAGTCCCAGCTGGGCCAGGAGGCATTTTTGTGTGGAGTTTGCGTGTTCTCCCTGTTTTCGCGTGGGTGCTCTGGTTTCCCATACTGTCCAAAGACATGTGATTTAAAGGTGCTGTATGTAAGTTTTTGACTCTTCTAAAGCATAAAAATACCATAATATGTTTGCAGATATTTAAGAAACATGCTAGTGAACATTCTTGTTTATCTGAAAAGCAATGCTATAGTTAGTTATTCTGCTTTGAAAATGTCCGTTACGTGCTGGAAAGGTTGTCTTTGTTTTGGGTCCCTTAAGCCTGCCCAATGCCAGTTTAGCCAATTATATTTCAGCACCCCAAGTTGCCTTAGTGGAAAACAGTGTATTTAATTTCTTCAGTCATAAAGGTTCTCAAAGTATGCATCCATGATCGAAATGTGACCTCCCATGGACAGTAGCAGCCTCGGAAATGAGACGCGGATTCAGAGTTCCACATGAGGTTATTAATTAGTAAATTATATAAATATTACAAACGTAAACACTAGGTGAGCAGGTTACATTGTAACCCTGTGTCCTAATGACACGCAACGTGACGAGATACACAGTGATAAGCTATTTGGCTGTTTGCACCAGCCATTCAGAAGCACAGAATAGTGCACTTGCTGCACTCCAACGAAATGGTAAAGTTTATAATCTTATTGATACATATTAAACCTCTTTAACATTATTAAATGTAGATGCTGAATCACTGATATGTGTTGGCTTGCACTGAGTTGCACCTTTAAATGGATTGGGTAAACTAAATTGACCATAGTGTATGAATGTGTGTGTGAATGAGAGAGCTTATGGGTCTTTCCCAGTGCTGGGTTGTGGCTGGAAGGACATCCATGACAGAGCGATTGGCGGTTCATTCCACTGTTGCTTTAGGTGACTTTAAATGCAATGTGCACATGCAAATTTAACATGACAGATGATTTACCTCTCTGATTTGATTCTCTGTTATGAGCCAGCATGAAAAAGATCCAGTTTTCTTACATCACTGGGTTTGTTTACAGATGTTTCGCATCCTTCTCTGGTTTAATCTTCTTCACTTTCCAATGCGCTGACTGTCATCTTTTTTCAAGAGTAAAATGAACCAAAGCAGCTGTTGGATTTTTAAAAAACAATATGCTGATTGCCACAACATCATCTTGTTGCTGGGTTTGCTAATTAACTTGTTATTGTCTAGTTTGCGCATGAGAAGTGGGTTGGACTGCTGGGATGCTTTGCTTTCATCGCACAGTCTAATGAGAACGTCTAAAGCGCCTCTGAGGTCAGACAGCACATGCCAATACATGCATCCAGGTCCAAATATCTTTGAAGTGTCCTAATAGTGTTCTTAAATCCCAGAGACAACCAGAGTTAGAAAATGAAATGATACCATACAAATCAAATAGATTAAAGGACATAAACAAGGCTGGAGAAAAATGAGACTTGCGTGCACATCAGGGAGATCTGTTTGCAATTTCAGCAACAATGAATGAAATAAATGTTTCATTACCTGGATTTTTAGTGCTGAATCAAAGACCGATCCATCATTTTTTTGTGTCAATGGCATATGCGTGAGCTAAACTCTCTGTTATTAAAGTGGAAGGTAATTCGTTTTAGTGTTGCATGCAAGTAGAGCTCAGTTTAGAGCTCATGGCTCGAGGACCTGATGATACTTCCTGACCAAATGTTTAATTTCTCCTCTCTTAACCACATGCACATACAAAAAAACAGTTGGATGTATTTTTTATGAAACTTTGTAAACAAGTTTATCACTAACATGAACCCTTAAAGGAAATTTCCACCCTTAGAAACAGGACATTCGTTTTGCTCAGCATGATGCCTTTTGTTGTCAGATGTAATAATAATGCCTGTATCTGATTTTGTTTATTGATCTTTTGAAGAAAAGTGAAGTCAGTATGTTTTTAATGAGCCCAGACAGTTACATACAGCCTACTGTGAAAAAGAAAGACAAAAGAGCTCACTGTTGGAGAAGCAAACTGAACTTCTAAAGTAAATTCAGCATGTAGGTTTATGATAAATTCACAGTTATCATGTGGGGATCAGGGTTTTCTTTTTAACTAGGATTTTTATTTTTTGTTTATTTATTTATGTACTTATTTTATTTTCGAATAGCCCCCTGGGGTTCAAGGAAATATTTTTAATTTGATTTCATTAAAGTGAAACTTTTAAATTATTATCATGAAATCATTTTCTGGACATTTTGGTATCATCAGAATCAGAATCAGTTTTATTGCCAAGTGTGCTTCACACACACAAGGAATTTGTTTTGGCTACAGAAGCTTCCAGTGTACATAAAGTGACAATTGGCAACACAAAATAAATATGAAAAAAATAAAATAAAAATGATAAACATTAAACAGATGCGGTTAGTCAAGAAACCTGGATGTTGAGTTGCATGTACAGATTGTTATAAATATACAGGTTATAAGGTGCTGTGTACAAGTGCGAATGTAGAAAGTATTGCATTGTATATTGATATAAGGTGCTGTGTACAAGTGCGTATGAGAAAGTATTGCACATATTTATTGCACAGTAGGGGGATATTTAACTGTTCATAAGGTAGACAGCCTGAGGAAAGAAACTTTTCCTGTGTCTGGCTGTTTTTGTGCTTGGTGCTCTGAAGCGCCGACCAGACAGTAACAGTTCGAACAGGTAGTGTGCTGGGTGTGAGGGGTCCAGGGTGATGAGATACTGTTGTTTTCATTCTTAATATTTTTGTTTTATATTCTATTCACAAGTTTTTCATGTGACTCTAGCCAGATATCATCCAAATATCATAGAGTTTCATTGGACGCCTTTGACATCAACAATTTGCAAAGAGTGCATTCTTATGTAGTTCATTTAACTGTATTATTTATCTTTAATAATGACTAGGGCCAGACAGAAACTGTGAACATTTTGTGCTATTTCTGCGGAGAATTTTGTAAAAAATCTGTGGATTTTTACGGGAATCGTTATGGGAGTATTGTATCTAAAATCTTAATACATAAAATAAAAAATAACCGCTTTTTAAATTTATTTAATGGTTACAATGCATATCCATCTAGATCCACTTATTTGGTAAACAAAGCAAGTCTCTCATATAATATATCTACTAAAAGATAAAAAGTATTACTTTACAAACTGTATTGTAAATAAATCAACTGAACATTTTTATGTTAGTCATTTATATTACTGAAATTAATTTAAAAAACTGAATAAATATAAATTTCCACACATTTCCACAAGTAAATACATATACTCAGTGACGGGCTAAAAATCTGCGCATTTCTGCGCGCGCAGATTCCGTGTGGGTCTAATAATGACCCAACAGTTCAGATCCACTGATCACCAGCTTAATACTCAGAGGAAATGCTGCTGGCACAGGAGAAACAATGATGACCAGTTGTGTTGTTTACTGCTCACCAAAGCACTGAATCCACTTATGTTTGTTGAAGTCAGAATAGCATGAAAAGTTGGCCCAAAAGTGAAAATCGTAGTCATTTTCAGTAACGTGTCATCATAAGAAGTGTTTATACGCTGAAAAAAAAATACTGCAATTACCATAGCAATAATTCTTAAAGAGACCGCAGCCTCGAGTATATGTTTAAGTAAACACCAAGAGTTGCAGTTTTACTCTAACCAAAGTCATATGTGTACTGTAGCTCATTTGTGACCGATTCTGATGTAATGTATGAAAGGCCTATCAAATGACATGCTAACAAAGAGTATACAGAAAATTGACGTTGAAACCCTGTCCTGCACATAACATCTTAAATTGAAGCACAAAGCTATCATATAGACACTCATAATCTACTTTTATGGTGCTTTACATTCTGTGGTCAATGTAAAAAAGGAAGAACAATGGCTTTCTTGGAAGAAATCGATTCCAATGGCACACTAAACAACTTAGTATTTCCACTGGGACCTCAGTTTGAAGAAGAACAAAAATGTCTGTCAATCTAATCTTTGGCTATTTTAAATATAAAACTAGAAAAGTAAAGTACGTTGACAAACTTTATGTTGTCTTGAGAAAGCCTCGTCTGAAAGTTTGGAGTAGCTTTAAAAATTCATTAATTGAAGTATGAATAGATAACTACATATAGGTTAGCATGTTTGTAGTATTGCAGTAAGTTTGTAGTAAGGCACTACTAGGTAGTTGCTAAGGTGTTCTGGTTGGTTGCTATGTGGTTGCTAAGGTGTTGCTAGGTGGTTGCTGGGGTGTTTTGAGTGGTTGCTAAGGTGTTTCTAGGGTCTTCTGAGGGGTTTCTAAGGTGTTGCTAGGCGGATGATAAGGTGTTCTGATTGATTGCTATGTGGTTGCTAAGGTGTTACCAGGCCGTTGCTATGGTGTTTTGAGTGGTTGCTAAGGTGTTGCTAAAAATTTGCTAAGGTGTGCTAGGTCATTGCTAAGGTGTTGCTAGGTGGTTTCTGAGGTGTTTTGAGTGGTTGCTAGGTGGTTGCTACGGTATTGCTAGGGTCTTTTGAGTGGTTGCTAAGGTGTTGCTAGGTGGTTGCTAATGTGTTCTGAGTGGTTGCTAAGGTGTTGCTAGGCAGTTGCTAAGTTGTTCTGATTGGTTGCTATGTAGTTGCTAAGGTGTTGCTTGGCGGTTGCTATGGTGTTCTGAGTGGTTGCTAAGGCGTTGCTAGGCAGTTGCTAAGGTTTTCTAGGATGTTGCCAATGTGTTGCTAGGTGGTTGTTGGGGTGTTTTGAGTGGTTGCTAAGGTGTTGCTAGATGATTGCAATGATGTTCTGAGGCGTTGCTAGGCGGTTGCTAAGGTGTTTTGAGTGGTTGCTAGGCAGTTCTGATTGGTTGCTAAGGCATTGCTAGGTGGTTGCTAGGGTGTTCTAGGTGATTGCAAAGGCATTGCCAGGCCATTGCTAAGGTGTTCTGAGTGTTTGCTAGGCAGTTGCTAGGGTGTTCTAGGTGGTTACTAAGGTGTTGCTATGCAGTTGCTAAGGTGTTCTGAGTGGTTGCTAGTCAGTTGCTAACATAAATTACTATGGTTCTATATGAATTAACGTGTTGCTAGCATGTTTCTAGCATAAATTAGCATGTTGTTAGCATGGTCTAGTATAATCTAGCATGTTGTTAGCATGAATTTAGTATGAATTAGCATGTTGCTCGTATGTTTATAGTATGAATTAGCATGTTTCTAGTATGATTAGTATGTTTGTTAGTATGACTTGGTATGTTGTTAGTATGTCCAATGTAAAGTCAATGGCAGTTTTTTACAATGGAAATCTATGTGACAGTTGCTAAGGTGCCATAAGTGGTTGCTAGGGTGTGGCTAGTAAGTTGAAAGGTCATCTGTGATTGGCAGATTGGTAGTATGAGTTAAATGAGCACAACCTTAAGTCTGTATGACAGTCTGGCATAAAGTTATGAGGTCACAAAGATTGGTCCAATGTTAATTCAATGGGACTTTTCCGAAATTTCCGATCAGTTTTTTGAAAACCGTAAGTCGGATCAGTTGGAAAAGATATAGCAACCCAAGTGAGACCAGTTTAGAGGTTTGGTGTTTGGTGTTTGGTGGTTGTAGTATGAACGGTCTAGGAGGAGACGCATATAGAAATTATTCTCAGAAGAAGAAGACAGAAGAATAATAAGTTTATGTAGTATAAAAGTGTGTTGGCTTTCTCAAGCCACCATAACTAGTCCATAGTTCATCCCAGTCAATCCAAATGTGTACTATTTGTTATTTCCCCCAAAACAAATTTGTCTTCTCAGTACAGAGACTTGATTGGAAACTTCTGCTATCCCATCAACATTGCACAACATTTGTCTGCAACCATTCAACTCAAATAGGTCCAGTTCATTTGTACTCCCCAAACTCTGATGTCTGCAGCATTAGTAAGAGTTCGATGTGTTTTTTTCAGAGCTGTATGACTACTGTTCAGTTTGCGTCACGTCTATAAATGAGATCTGTCATCAGTTTAGTCCATCCGGAGTTCTCTTGTTGCGAGAGCGTGCGATGGGCAGTGGGCATTCGAGGAAGTGGTTTTCCATCACCGCACATGAAGGTTAATGCATTTAAAGCGCCGCATGTGTCTGTGATTGTGGTTTGACTGGAAAGAAGGTTCTGGTCATTGATGAGCAGCTACTCATTCGCTCAACTAAGGCCAGCTGACAGGAGAAGCTCTGGGAAAATAAATCACAACACATCCTGGCCGATGCATTCCTTCTGAATATTCATTTTTCATCATTTCATCATAATCAATCTTGTATTCAATATGTTAACATCTATCATGTTTCATCCTCATATTTCTTTTTCTGGTACTTTTTTAGTTACTTGAGTTTTGGTTTTGGATTCAAACACAGATATGTCATTAGTAACATTTACATCCATGGTGGCACGGTGGCTCACGATCGCACAGCAAGAAGGTCGCTCGTTCGAGTGCCAATATATGCGCTATAGGTGAATTGAATAAGCTAAATTGGCTGTAGTGTATGAGTGTGTCTGTGAATGTGAGGTGTAGGTGTTTCCCAGTACTGGGTTGTGGCTGGAAGGGCATCACAAGGGCTGTGTAAAAAATATGCTGGAATAGTTGGCAGGTCATTCCGCTGTGGTGAACCCAGATTAATAAAGGGACTAAGCCGAAAATAAAATGAATGAATGAATGAGTTGGCAGTTCATTCTGCTGTGGCAACCTCTGATAAATTTAACATAGGCTCATTCTGAAAACGTAGCCCTATTTACATTTCTGGAAATCCCAAATTATGTAGCCAGAAGTACATATGGCTGCATTTCGTCTTTAAAATTAACAATATTGGGCAGTATGATGCTGTTTCTTTTCGCGCTTACCAGCTGACCGCTTGCCTCCGTATAGATGGCTTTTCTTGCTGTTACCAGTTTATCCAGTAGCTCGCCATGTACGTCGGCGGACTTGAGATGCAAACAGAAACCAAAAATAAAATAAACAAGTAAATAACAGGGTGAGAATGTGGTAAAATCTGAAAACTTGGTGAGGGTGAGGGCTTTTCATTTACTGGATTACTTTTGAAAACTGCCGGTTGGGTTTAGGGAAGTGGGTAGGCGCTGATCAATTGGTGCTTTTAAAAACACTATTGGTTGGGTTTAGGAAAGAAGGGCGGTGGGTCGGTCAGTCAGTCAGTGCAAATGGCACTCACGAGAGAAATCTGAGATCTGAAAAAACTTACACAGCGGCAACTGGTGGATTTGCGAAAACCAAAACTCCAAAAAAAATAAATAAATCTTACCTCCTGGGACGTATTTGGCACTCTCCAGAAATCTATATAGTGGTATGTTTTCAGAATGAGCCTAGGCTGAACGAATGAATGAATGAATGAATGAATGAATGAATGAATGAATGAATGAATGAATGAATGAATGAATGAATGAATGAACATTTACATCCAAAGTTGCACACAATTTCCATCAGAAGTGTTCAAGAGAACAAAATAATCTTTTCACCAGTATAAATATGAAAGGTGCACTTAAGTAAACCACTGTAGCTCAGTTTTTCCCCACATGAAAAAATAACTTGCAGAGTGAGATGTACTTTGAAAGAGAGATTATACTTTAATCTTAGGTTAAAAAGACTGCACAATATTGGAAAAAAAATGATATTATGATATTTTATTTTTCTGCAATAAATATTGTGATATCAAAACATTGTCACTCGATACTTTGAATAGCACTATTTGACGGTTTTCTGGGAGTCTAAAGTCGCCTTTCCACTGCACATGACATTTGAACATGACTGTCAGAATATGCCCGCTTGTGGCAGCAGGACAGAATTTTCTGTTTTGTCGTGCACCATGGGAGAGAAGCTAATTCTCGCAGTGTCCAAAATAAAGGAGTACAAAAGCAAGAGCCTTTATTTTCTGTGCGTTCACTGTGGTTGACTGCTTAAAAGTTTTGGAGGGAATTTGCAGACGACATAAAAATATATATTTTTTATTACTCATTTATGAATATACATTTTTTTTATATATAGACTTTTTTCCTGATTAAAAAAAGAACAAAAAAAAATTACTATTTCTCATCTCGCACGCACACACATTATTGGACAACACTGGAATTCATCACATCCGGTCGGCCGGTCGTGTAGTTGCAGGAATTTAAATATTTTAACAAATCCGCACATCAAACCGGATCCGAATTGTCCACATACTGAGATGATTGGAACTCCACACAGCTCCTGGACTACTCTCTCATTAATTAGAAATTAATGACTTCCGGTCTGTCGCTTGTCGTTTGTCGTGTGCAGTGGAAAGAAGGCTTAAAATTATTCAGCTACAGAAATTAAATAATCACAATGAAGAAAACGCTTTTCTTACTTTGCTTTGTCTCGCTTCTAATCCAAATATCAAAAAATTATAAATTTTAATTATAAATTATAAATGATAAAAAAGTAAAAATATTGTTCATCTTCAGAAGAAATGTCAAAATTAAGAGTTTTTCCTTAAAGCAAGTAGTAAAACATTGTTTTCGCTTCGAAATGTTGATATTTGGACCAAAGACAAAATAGAAAGAAAAAAGATTTTTTTTTTTTTTTTGGATAAATTGTAGAAATTCTATATAAATACAATAATTAAATAATATTCTGTAGATCCTGGTCAACTTCAATTCAGACTCAACAAATTTCAATATCGATGCTGAAACATATTATGCAGCCCTACTCTAAATGAAACCATACTTTTACTGTGTGAATGTAATTGTTTTCTTGACCAATTATTAAATTAAAAAATTAAATACAATTTTATAGTGTGAACCTAAGTTCAGAACTATACTTTCAGGAAAAACAAAACAAATTGCTTTAACAAGCTACATTCATTGTTTAAGTTGGTTCAAAGTGCAATTTTATTTGAATGTAGATGTAATATAGTTGTATTTGGTATTTTTCAGTTTGGGTCAGCTGCGAGCAATCTACTGTACTCTGAAATACAGATTGTATATGTCAGGTGGCAGATCAAATGTTGCTGGCTGGGTTGTGTTGGAGAGACACCTGTACAAACGGGTTCAAGGGAGCTTTGTAAGAGTTCGCTGGAACTTTCTGCTCCCGGTCCAGTTCATATAAACACCTGTAAACCTGCTGCTCTTCCCCTGAAAAATCTTGTCAGGGATTTCAGTGTTCACATTCCCGCTGCCTGAGACAACAGCTATAGCTGCGCTCGCTCTCTCCCACCTAACTTATCTCTATGTTTCACTTACTCTCTTAGGCCAGTTTTACACCACAGACGTAAGCGAGATATATTTATATCAGCACGGCTGTTCACAAGTTACATCATTCAGATCACATAAGCAAGAAGTGTTTCTGTGGCAGAAAATGCCTCTTTTGTTTTTCTGAAGTGCTAAACTCACTGACTTTACTTTGGCTTAGTGCCTTCTTTTATGAGGAGTTGCCACAGCTGAATGAACCACCAATTATTCTGGCATATGTTTCATGGGTGGATTCTTTTCCTGTTTATTAATATATGTAATTCATAAATGTATACAGTTTTTTGTCATTGAATTGGTGCATTTAAACAAAACCATTATATTAATTAAAATAAGAGTGTGTTCACCGAATATCTTTAAGAATAGAAAAATAATACAATCAGATGAGGTTTGGAGGTTTTTATACAAAAAAATTTTTTAACAAAATTTTACATTTTTTTATTTTATTTAATATTTTCTCTAACATATTAATTTGGATGTTCTATTTTTTGGACTGTGATAAGTTATTTTGTTAAATTAGCTCTTGATTTGACTAATCTAATTGTATTCCTATAGAAAATCCTATTTAACTACAAAATTTAAAAACAAAAAAACTAAATTTTCATGTATTTTATGTTCCTCTTGAATTTTTCTCTATTAAAATGTTTTTTAATATTTTCCCTAACATATTAATTGGAATGTTCTATTTTTTGACTGTGATAAATTAATTTGTTAAATTAGCTCTAGATTTAATTAATCTAATGGTTTATTGTATTCCTGTAGAAAATCCTATCTAACTACAAAACAAAAAAAAATAATAAATAAATAAATTTTCATATATTTTTTGTTCCTCTTGAATTTTCCTCTATTAAATTCTTTTTTTATATTTTCCCTAACATATTAATTTGGATGTACTATTTTTGGACCATGATAATGTGTTATTTTGTTAAATAAGCTCTAGATTTATATTTGGTACAGACTAATCGAATGTATTATTGTAATCCTAGAGAAAATCCTATCTAACTACAAAATAAAAAATAACCTATATTTTTATGATTCTCTTGAATGTTTCTTTTTATTAAAATTAATGTTATTAAATATTTTCTGATTTTAATCATTTCTCATTGAATAGACAATAAAAGTTGGTGTATTTAAACAAAATCGTTATATATTAATTAAAATAAAAGTGTGTTTACCGATATATATCTTTAGGATTTGAATAAAAAAACAAATTTTTGATATATTTTGTTTTTTTTTTTTATTTTCCTTTTAAAATTAAAATGTTGTTTAATATTTTCTCTAACATATTAATTTTTAAGAACTGTTTTTTTTATCATGATATTAAGTTATTTTGTTAATGTAACTTTTATGTTTTAGATTTGGTACTGACTAATCTAATGTATTATTGTAATCCTTGAGAAAGTCCTATTTAACTACAATATTTGAAAAAAAAAGTTTATATTAAAAGTCATTCAATATTTTCTGATTTTAATAATTTCTCATTGAATAGACAATAAATTATAGTGCATACATTCAAATGAGGTATGGCAAAAAAAAATTTCAGACAACAAAATTTGAATTAAAAAAACAACAAAATTTTAATATTTTTTATGTTTCACTTGAGTTGTCCTCTTTCTTCATTCATTCCTTTTCTTTTCAGCTTAGTCCCTTTATTAATCCGGGGTCGCCACAGCGGTATGAACCGCCAATTTATCCAGCACATTTTTTTACGCAGCGGATGCCCTTCCGGCCGCAACCCATCTTTGGGAAACATCCATACACACTCATTCATTCACACTCATACAACTGACCCAGCCGAGGCTCGAACCAGCAACCTTCTTGCTGTTCTCCGCCACTTAGACTGCAGCTCTGCACAAGACGTTTGGCCAGCGGAGAAATTAAAATGATCGTGCCCAACTAAGCCTGGTTTCTCTCAAGGTTTTTTTTCTTCACTTCCGCCATTAGTGAAGTTTTTTTTTCCCTCTCCGCTGTCGCCACTGGCTTGCATGGTTTGGGATCTGTAGAGCTGCACATCGTTGGATTTGCTCTTCAATATTTGGACTCTCAGTAGTGATTATTAAACCACACTGAACTGAGCTCAACTGAACTTAACTTAAACACTACAAATTGAACTACACTGTTCCTATTTACTGTGACCTTTTATGTGAAGCTGCTTTGACACAATCTACATTGTATAAACGCTATACAAATAAAGGTGAATTGAATTGAATTGAAAAACTGTGAGGCGACAGCACTACCTACTCTGCCACTGCGTCACCTTCTCTTTATTAAAATGTTATTTAATATTTTATGTAACATTTTAATTTGGATGTACTGTTTTTATGACAGTAATGTTATTTTGTTAAATTAGCTCTAGTTTTAGATTTGACTAATCTAATGGTTTATTGTAATCCTTGAGAAAATCTTATCTAACTACAAAGTATAACAAAATACAAAAAAATAATAATTCTTTAATATTTTGTAATATTTTTTGGACCTTGATATTAAATTATTTAGTTAAATTAGCTCTAGTTTTGTATTTGCTGCTGACTAATCTAATGTATTATTGTAAAGCATCCTAAAAAATTTGGGGGGTGCACTCATTTATGCTGTGCACTATAGTGTCAAGGTGTCAATAATGCTGGGATTGACTGTATATACATGTAATTTAGTCAAATGTTATGCAATTCAAAAGATTCTCTTCAGAAGAAATAGTAATATTGTGAACAGCTTTTAATGCATTTTAAATTATGATAAGCTCTTTCTTCAGTCTCTAGCATCATTTCTTCAGTGCTCAAGTGCCAAGTTCTCATTTTGAAGACTTTAAGCACTTTCAGACTTGTAAAATATTATTAGTGGGTACTTTAATTGCATATATATTTCACTGCATGATTGTGTAAATGAATCGTTGAATCAGTTTGAACAAGTTCACTGAAATCAGCTGGAAAAAATGTGGAAAATATCTGATGACTTTGCAGTGGCTGAAAATCTAGATATGAAAAGGTGGGGTATATATTGTATGAAGATTACCTCATGAAAATGAATTAGGTGCAGCATTTTTCTTAGATCAGTACAGTACATCAGTACTTCCAACTCTGTTGCTGTAAAACAGTTTATTGGTTCTGTGTTCACATCATTTTTGCTTGCTGTCATTTATTCAGCCGGCTCCATTTATTTCTTTGCACTGTGGCCAAGAAAAACAAGAAAAAAGTGAGGTGGGCAGTTAAAAGTGCTGAATTACGCAGTAGAGAGCACTGGGCATCAAAGACTGTGTAGAGCAGAAACTCGCCATGATTGCAGCGAAAGCTTTGGAAAAGTTTTGTAGGGAAACCGTTAGAAGCTTGAAGTGGTCCAAGAAAAACCATTAAACATGTGGCAATTAAAAAAACAGTATAAATCTGGTATATTTTTCTAAGTGCGAACAGCGGTCCATCCCGCTGGCACTGGATGGCAACGTCTCGCTGAATTTCCAGAATGAAGTTTAGAAATCCCCTTCCAACATGCCACTGAAGGCTTTTCCCTCGATTAGAGCAGTCTAACACAGTCCTGAATGAAATATTTAGATGGAACCGATATCGCTTGTGTGAATGCAGAAGATGGGGGAAAATATGATTCTTTTAGATGCTGCCAAACTGAAGTTTCCTAACAGTGCCAAGGGCATACATCTTGAGCGCTTTAATAAAATCCATAAATTGTGTGTGCGTGCGATGTCTGGGATTGTGTGGCGCACAGGCAGCAGTATTGCAGAGCAAATGAGAAGCAGTCAGTGGAGAGCAGAGGTCACGACTCACACACTCATTAATATTACACTGATCTCGGGTCAGGTTTCAATCCGCCGGGCTGTGCTCTCGTTTACACAGACTTCAGCGTGTGTTTGGGCCGCAGGACACATGACAGGCTGATGATGGACAGCTCTGTTGTGCAACGCTTAACTAAACAGTGCATTTCACAAAATACCACACAACCAAATTCGGCTCCTTTGATTAAAGAGGAATTTGTGTTCAAAAACGAAGGCATTATCTTATTTTTAATTAACCAGATTGATTATCTCATTATCCTGTTTTCTGAGAATTACTTCTTAGTGATGGCAGAATGTTAAATAACTGTATCTGTGACGGGTCTTTGAAGTCATCGTTTCTCATTTCTGAAGTCTCTAAATAGAAACCTCCCAAAAGAAACACTACTTATGACCTACAGTCTAGTTTACTTCTTATTAATGGTCATAAGTATTCATATTTAAAGTGTGGGAAATGGAATGGAAATTGTATTTGTGTATAAATATGCCAAATCTATGTGCATGGAAAAATGTGTATAATATACAGTGCATCCGGGAAGTATTTATAGTGCTTCTTTTTCCACATTTTTTGTTACAGCCTTATAGAAAAATGGATTAAATTAATTTATTTCCTCAAAATTCTACACACAATACGCCATAATGACAATGTGAAAAAATATTTTTTTCAATTGTTGCAAATTTATAACAAATAAAAAGCTGAAAAATCACATGTACAGAAGTATACACAGCCTTTGTCGTGAAGCTCTAAATTGAGCTCAGGTACATTCTGTTTCCACTGATCATTCTTGAGACGTTTCAGCAGCTTAATTGAAGTTCAGCTGTGGTAAATTCAGTTGATTGGACATGATTTGAAAAGGCTGTCTATATAAGGTCTTAGGGTTGACAGTGCATGTCAAAGCACAAACCAAGCATGAAGACAAAGGAATTGTTTGTAGACCTCTGAGACAGGATTTTCTCGAGGCACAAGGCTTGGGAAGGTTACAGAAAAAATTCTGCTGCTATGAAAGTTCCAGTACAGTGGCCTCCATCATTCGTAAGTGGAAGATGTTTGGAACCACCAGGACTCTTCCCAGAGCTGGCCGGCCATCTAAGCTGAGTGATCGGGGGACAAGGGCCTTAGTCAGGGAGGTGATCAATAACCCAATGGTCACTCTGTCTGAGCTCCAGTGTTCTTTTGTGGAGAGAGGAGAACCTTACAGAAGGGCAACCATCTGTGCAGCAATCCACCAATCAGGCCTGCATGGTAGAGTGGCCAGACGGAAGCCACTCCCTGCCTGGAATTGACCAAAAGGCATCTGAAGGACTCTCAGACCATAAGAAACTAAATTCTCTAGTCTGATGAGACTAAGGTTGAACTCTTTGGAGTAAATGCCAGGAGTAGTCATGATAGAGGGAAAGATGCAGCAATGGACGGAGACATCCTGAATGAAAACCTGCTTCAGAGTGCTCTTGACCTCAGACTGGGGCGACGGTTCATCTTCCAGCAGGATAATGACCCAAAGGACACTCTCAAAATATCAATGGAGTGGCTTCACAACAACTCTGTGAATGTCCTTGAGTGGTCCAGCCAGAGCCCAGACCTAAATCCTATTGAACATCTCTCGAGAGATCTGAAAATGACTGTACATCGTTGCTTCCTATCCAACCTGATTGTTGTGGCAATCAGTTGTGGCATCATATTCAAGAAGACTTGAGGCTGTAATTGCTGCCAAAGGTGCATCAGCAAAGTATTGAGCAAAGGCTGTGAATACTTCTGTACATGTGATTTCTCAGGGTTTTTTTTATTTGTAATACATTTGCAACAATTTCAATAATTTTTTTTCACATTGTCATTATGGGGTATTGTGTGTAGAAATACACATATAAGTTACTTCTGATACCAAATGATCAACTAGAAATGAAGTTATTATTTGTTGTTTGTAAAACTTGGATGGGCGACAAGACTAATATTGTATATGTTGTATATATTTACAATTACTCCGAATTTATGCACAGTTTTAGGTAGTTATAATTGAGATTACTGTTGATTTTAGGCAATTTAATTAGTTACATAATATACAGTTATTATATCTTGTTATACAAATATGTTTTGCAGAGTTATTCCATTTTTAAAGTAAAGAAAGTTACATTTAGCAGGATCTTGCACATGCTAAAAACAATGAATTAAGTCAGAAATTATTCAATGACAACATAATGTTGTAGACAAAATTATTAAACATCTTTTCATTTATTTATTTATTTTCTTTTTCAAATATACAAGTGATGTTTAACAGAGCAAGGAAAATATTCACAGTATTTCCTGCTTTATTCATTTTAAATTAAAAACTAAAAAGCCGCTAATGTCAATATTATTACCCCCTCAAAAAGTAAAATATATTTATTTTGATTGGCAAACATAACCTCAATGCTTTAAATCATACTTTAAACTAAATAGTAGTATTTAGCTAAATACCTAGAAAAATATACTGTTATTATGGCAAAGAAAACAAAATTGTTATTAGAAATGAGTTAAGTTATTACTGTTATGATACAAAATATGTCATCCGTTAAACAGCACTTGGGAAATATTTTATAAAGATTTTAAAATTTAAATGATAGCTTTTAACTGTATGAATAATTGTATGATACAGTGTTTTTCTTTAATGATGAGTTATTCTATTAGCCAACTAAATTATATGTTTGTAATTAAAATGCTTAAGTCTGAATTATATTTATACAGTTGAAGTTAGAATTATTAGCCCCCCTTTGAATTTTTTTTCTTTTTTAAATATTTCCCAAATTATGTTTAACAGAGCAAGTAAATTTTCACAGTATGTCTGATAATATTTTTTCTTCTGGAAAAAGTCTTATTTGTTTTATTTCAGCTAGAATTAAAGCAACTTTAAATTTTTTAAAAGCCATTTTAAGGTCAAAGTTATTAGACCCTTTGAGCAAATTGTTTTTTCGATAGTCTACAGAACAAACCATTGTTATACAATAGCTTGTCTCATTACCCTAACCTGCCTAGTTAACCTAATTAACCTAGTAAAGCCTTTAAATGTCACTTTAAGGTGTATAGAATTGTCTTAAAAAAAAGTCAAATATTATTTATTGTCATCATGGCAAAGATAAAATAAATCAGTTATTAGAAATGTGTTGGAAAAAAAAATCTCTCTATTGAACAGGAATTGGGGAAAAAATAAACAGGGGGGCTAATAATTCTGGCTTCAACTGTATGTATGGATGTATGTATGTATGTATGTGTATATATATATATATAGGTAAAGGCCATATTTCATATTTGAGTCATTAAATTACTTTGCATTATAAATACAATATTGTGTAATGATGTAATTATTTAAGTGGCTTGTTCCCAATACTGGTCATGACTGATGTAACCCTCACAATGACAATCCCATATTCTTTTTACAAAATACATATTTCACTCAAAAATTATGTTTGCTGTTTGTTCAAACTAATTTATTACTTAAAATGAGCTGAAACTGCACAACTTTTTTTGGGAACAACTTAACTGTTTTATGTTCAGATAACTTAATTCCTTCATGTTTGCCCAACACAAACAATCGTGTGCAACTCTACATTTTTTTACAGTGTTGTGAGAGTAAATAAGCCAAAAGAGTCTTGTTCCTCCAACATCCTTTAAGGTCACAAACAACCCGTTTACTTTCATGTCTCATGCTGAAAACGCAAACACACACAACTCCTTGACCAATTTGCCTACACGTATCTGAAAATGTGAAAACGTTGAGATCCCTGCCTCTTGTTTTGAACCTCTAGGCTAGATTGATGGTTAGCGTAAGTGCTCTCGTTTCCTGAAGTTATTAAACACATTTATCAAGCATCTCACAATTGTTAGAAGGAGTCGAAGAGAAAAGGAGCTTAAGTGCTGGCATGCGGTGTGACGTGATTAAAGAGCGTTTAACGAGCTGCAAAAACGTCTCCCGCAGCTCGCGCTCTCTCATCACACCCTCTCCACCAGAGACGCCCAATCAGAGTGTTTGTGTGTTTTAGTGCACAGTGTGACTCCATCAGTCTTAAGTCATTCTTTGGATGGGCACCTCACATGTGGCGCTCAATGCTGAGTAAGCTTTGATTACAAACTGGGCATACTGAAGGACAGGTGCTGGGTGGGCTAATAAAGCATTTCTGCCAGGACTTCAGAGCAGTGAATTTAGATTTTATCCCTTATTTGCGTACAAGCACTGTTATATTTATTTAAATTACATTTGTTCAGTTGGAGGACATTTTTAACCAACTTAAGATTTCTATGCAAATTAATTTACTTGCCTTAATGGAGTCAACAAATGTTGGTTTAGTTTCAAAGTAGTTACTGTAATGAAATACATTTTGTGCTGAAAAAATTAAAGTAGGGTATTACTTTTCATTTTAGGTCATTTAATTACAATTACTTAAACATTATTAACGAAACAGTAGATGAGAGGTGCAGATTCTATGCTCACTTTACTATAATGGGATAGGATTTATGAATGGAAGTGTATCCACACAATATACAGTACACTTTATTTGATAATGATAATGCGGTAGTACATCCAATTTTGATTCATACAAGTCATATTCACCCAGCAGGCACAGGACATCAACATGACATCAAATTGACGTTGCACCCCAATGTCATGGGACGTTGCATTTTGTTTGGAAATGAAAATTGGGTTGACGTCAGGACCCAACATCAGGCCAACGTCAGTGTCCAATGCCGGACAGACATTGCATTTTGGTTACTTTCCAACGCAACCTAAAAACAACCAAATATCAACGTCTTGTGATGTTACAGCTTGAATAAATGTCAGTATTTAATGTCAATATGATGTTGGTTTAAGATGTTGGCTCGACATTGGATTTTGGTCACTTTCCTGTCAGGATTCTTTATATGGACTACAGATCCAGTCATGCACCACTTACATGCACCTGTACTGGATTCCGCTGATTGAACACACACACACACACACAGCCGGAGGATTATTACGGACTAATTACAATGACTATTTATACAGCACACACACACGTCAGTGCTGAGTCTTGTTTAGCTGTATTGTGAACATTACCACATGTTTTCCTTGCCTTGCTGTGTTTGACCTTTGCCTTGTTTTATTGTTTATTCCTGTCTGGTGCCTTCCTTCTGACCACTCACCTGTTATTTTGACTACGACTCATTTACTATGACTGTTGCTTGCCTGACCATTCTTGTTAATAAACCTGCATTTGGATCTGCACTCCTGTTGTCAGCATCTCCTTCACCTTACAGTCAGTTCAGTCTTGTTAATTCTTTTTTGGTGGAAGAGTCCAGACACTAGTCCTGTCTTGTCTAGTATGTTGTGCTCGGCTCGAGTATTCAGGTCGAGCACTCATTTTCTGTATTTGTATTCGTCTTTGTATGAGTGCCGTCTCGGCTGCGCTTCGGCTGTTCGTGGCATCCAGGTGTGCTTGGGATGCGCTCTCTCATTCTGGTGTGTTTGGGTTTGTTCTGGCTGCAGCGTGCTGTTTCATTCTCATCGTCTCAGTCTAGTTGTTTTCAGTTGGCGCTGGCATGGAACATGCATGCTGCATGTGTTAGTGAACCGTAAGTGTTTTCATTAATCGTGCGCTCGTGTTTTGCGTCTTGTTTGTGGTAGCGTTGACAAAGTACGTGGCTTGGTGTTTACATTGTGGCCTCATGCTTTAGTGTTGTGTTTCATGTGAACCCGCGGTTAATGAGTTCTCTTATTGGCTGCATGTTCTAGTCCCGTATAATGTAAGCACATGGCTTCTGTTGTTTCTTTGTGTCATGTGCTCTCTCGTAAATTGTCTAGTCGCACCCTCCTTGTGTTCACCTGTTTGTTTGCAAATTATGTCTCCTTTATAATCTCCTCATGTCTGCTGTCTTGTGCCAGTTCGCCGTTGTATTTCGTCTTTTTCAGTCTTGTCCAGCCCAGCCTTTCCCCGCCAGCCCGGTCAGGTTTGTTTGTTTATTTGTGTTGTTCATGTTTTCCCCCTCTGGGACTTTCCAACACAATCTAAAATCAACAAAATCTCAACATCATTTCATGTTGTTATTGGACGTCAAAATAACATTGTCCTTAGACCTAAATCTAACCTAATATTGATGTCTTAAGACGATGTGTGTCTGCTGGGCAAACTATCTAGAACATTTATTTTTATGGTCATGAAGTAAGTTCAAATTAAAATGCAGTACCCAATCAGATATGTAATTTTCCAAGTGCCGATAGTGAGTTTGTATAATTTTTGTAATATAACAGCTACAAAAGTGTTGAAAAGTTGTCCTTTTTTCCAGGGTTTTCCCCTTTTAACTTATAGGACAGTAGAGTATTGACAGGAAAGTGTGGGGAGCAGAGAGAGGGATAGGATCGGCACAGGAACTTGAGGCGGGAATCGAACTCGGGTCGCTGTGACCACCGAAGTGCATGTGTCGACACACCAACCACTACACCATTGGCGTCGACGAAAAGTCATCAAATATTCCAATGTAAATTTCATATTGCTTCTAGAGGACTATGATTGCTTGATGTGATGAACAGAGTAAAAAATGAGTTTAGTTATTCATTCATTCATTCCTCTTCATCAGTGCTACCAATGACTTTGATGTTTTTTGTGTGCGTTTCAGAAGACTTCTGATATATGCTCATATGTTTTTTTTGTAGTATTTTTTTCAGAGCTGGTGACTATGAACAGTATTTTTATATGAAACAGCTGTGTAAAGATTTTTCATAACATACGGGTTTGGAACGACATGAGGGTGAGTAAATAATGACGCAATTTTCACTTTTTGATTGAACTGTCCCTTTAAGACCACAAAGCGAGGGAAATTGATGGTGTACGAGTGTGGCTGGCTCAGTTTGTCTTGGGTTCTGATGAAGCATATGTTTGTCAGTTTTGTCTTGCTGTGTGTACACAACAGTACAACTTTGATCCCTTGTGTTTTGAGCACTCCACCCAGCCGGCAGCCTCAGGCAGCTCACAAAGGTGGACGGACCCCTCCTCGAACCACAGCTGTGGGGTGTTAAAGTGTGAAACGGGGAGAGCAGCAGGGATTCACGGGGGCTGATGGCTTTCGAACAGTGTGTCGTGACTGCTGAGACTGAGTGAATTACTTTATCAGAGTTAGAAACACTTTTTGTTTGGTTGGAGATCTAAAAAGGACTGTGGACTTGTTTCTCTTATCTTTCAGTAACTTATAGTGTTTCTTTGATACCAAATTATATCAAAAATAGAATAATCATCTGATGACATATTAATAGAGTCTATTTAATGATGAGAGTTGCAGCTCAAAAATACTATTAATTGCCATTTTAAATGTTTTTGCATTGTCACTCTCCTATAAATTGCTACATTTTACCCATCTGTAATCGATTGAAATCGATTAAAATAGATTGAAATTTTGTATGTTTACTTAATCTTTTCACAACTCTTTTCTGTACTTGCTATACACTTTTATACACTTTTACTTTTATACACATATACACTTATTTAACAACACACTTTACATGCCAATTTGCACATAACAGCTGCACGTATAATGTTGTATATAGTAATAAACACGTACATACACTTGTCAATTTGTATATTTGCATTCACTACTTACTTGTATTTTTTTTTAAATATATTTATTATCTGTTTTTTGTCCTGTCTCTGTAATGCTGTTGCACTGTAGAAGCTCTGTCACGAAAACAAATTCCTAGTATGTGTGAACATACCTGGCAATAAAGCTCTTTCTGAGTTTCTGATTCTTTTATTTAAAAATATAAATACAGGTCAGAATGTGTATTTCATTAAATGTTTACATAAATATGTCTGTTATGTTGAATGTTTTTGTATTATGATATTTTCATTTCAAAAGATTTGCCAGACCCCCTAGTTTTTCACGATTTTTTTGTGTGATTTTTTTAATTTTTTTTTTTGCGATAAATATGACTGATTTTGTGGTGGTAATTCCCAGAGATTTGCAGACAATTTTGCGATTTAAAACAAATAATATAAAAAAAAATCTAAATAAGTCTAATCGCATCTTTGCCTTCACATGTAAATCACTAGTGTTTCATCCACCTCTGCTTACTGCACAGGCTGCAAAACAATTTCGCCTATCAATGTAATGTTTGGATTGTGAGGGCGCAAGTGAGACATCATTTTTCAAGAAACACTCGAATACATCACATGTGCTGCGCATGCAACATCAATAAGTCATGTAAAACAATTAATCGCAAACTGAAATAAATATGATTTGATCAAATGGTTTGGAATTGGATGTTTTATGAGATTATTTAAAAATGTTTTTATTATTTTGTGTTTAATTAAGAATTTGCGACTTTTTGTTGATTTTGCGTTGGATTCAGCGATCGCAGAATTTCGAAAAACTAGGGGGTCTGATTTACTTTATAGTTAGATTATATAGACTTGTTGTTTGTTATGCTTTCTGTGTATATACAATTACTTTAGTGCGTTTAATTTAATGCAGACACCAAAATGGGACAATTTTTTGACTCACATAATAAGTAAAATGTTTCTATACATATAATTATGGTCACAGAATAAGCATTTGTTTAAATCACAACATGTATCACATATGTATCTTTGGCTTTTCCAGTTTGTTTATGTTACATGAAGTTATTTGGCAAAAAAGCTTAAATCAGTGTAAAAAATTTTAATTAATTGTTAGTTATTTTGCAGAGGAAAATGTAATATTTGCTTTCTATCTCGCAGAAAGTCACCTCTCCTAATTTACTGCAAGGTGCTTTAATACAATAAAGTACACTATGCATTTCACTATAAATATTATATTTGACAGAAAAGTTGTTGTATATAGTTTTTACTGGCTTCAGTAGTGCTGTTATTGTTCCATCTCGCTGTTACTTTTCTGACTGTGAAACCAACACAATCTCACGTCAATTCGTAACTTTTTGATTTAGTGGCTAATTCGTATGAATTTGTAAGATCTAATTTGTACAATTGAGTACGATTTGCTCATCACCCAATGAAGATTGTGTTTAGGGGCGGGGTTGGGTGCCACACCTCCTTTTTAAAATCATACGACTGAACTTGTACAAATTAGCCACCAAACTGGCAAAATGTTTTCTCGTGAGAACAGGCTGGTGAAACAAATGACTCTTCCTCCTCTTCAGGACAAACTAACTAGTGCAAAAACAATTCAAATTAAATGTGCTAGCTGCTCATTCTTCATATGCACAACTAGAACAATTGCACTGCAAATGTACAGTATTCATGTAATTACACATTGTTGTATTCATGTAATTACACATATGTATATTACATACAGGCTACTAATTTAAAATGTAGCATGTTTGGTTTCGTAAAGAAACATGTTTTCAGGATGCACCAAAATGAAAATTCTGAGCTGAACCTGAAAATTCTGGAATCACTTGGCCAAAAATGCTTAGTAATAATTATTTATTATTTTATTAAATGAAGTAATATTTTAAGACTTTTACAATTTAAAAACAAAACACACACACACAAGCCGATAAATTGTATTTTATTAACAATAAGATTTTATTGACAATAATGAATTAATTTAATTGGCAGTCAGCATAAGTCGGCACATAATTTGATCTTTTCCAGTGAGCATGTGCAGTTTGTGGTTAGATTAGTATGAGAGTAGATGCAGCCATATTTGTCTTTTGGTTAAAAAGCGGCCAAATGGATGATAATTTCCAAATGTGACAGCTCAGATTTACTATTCTGCATTCTGATTCTGCCAGGAACATACAACTGAAGTCAGAATTATTAGCCCTCCTGAATTATTAGCCCCCCTGTATCATTATTCTTCAATTCTGATTAACAGAAAAGATTTGTTCAACACATTTCTAAACATCAGTTTTAATAACTCATTTCTAAAAACTGATGTATTTTATCTTTGCCATGATGACAGTAAATAATATTTGACTAGATATTTTTCAAGATAGTAGTATTTAGCTTAAAGTGACATTTAAAAACTTAACTGGGTTTATTAGGCAAGTTATTGTATCATGATAGTTTGTTCTGTAGACTATCAAAAAATATATAGCTTAAAGGGGCTAATAAAATTGACCTTAAAATCTAAACTGCTTTTATTCTAGCCAAAATAAAACAAGTAAATCTTTCTATAGAAGAAAAAATATCATAGGAAATATTGTGTAAAATTCCTTGCTCTGGTAAACATTATTTGGGAAATATTTGAAAAAGAGTAAAAATTCACAGGAGGGCTAATAATTTTGACTTCAACTATGCCAGTCATTGATATATGGCATAGATTTCAGTACTCGACCTTAGCGTGCAGTACCGTCGCAAGCTTATGGCGCTCTAGGCAAATGACAATCGTGCTGCTCTCATGGTATTCATGCCACCCTTTCGTGGACAAAATTAAGAAGGAGGGGATGGGTTGTCGCGGACGAAAGTGGAGAGCGGGGTGGGAAGGATGGTCTCCATGCCGCCCCTAGCAAGATGCCATCCTGGTCGACCGCCAATATTGCCCATGCCTAAATCTGCCACTGTTAGCGTGGCATCAACAACCATGTTAAAAGTCGATTAAAAAAAAACCCTTTACCAGTTCGTCTTGATTATGCCAACATGCCTAAATGCTGTCTGCCATGTAATTAGCTGATTATATAACAGAATGAACAAAAGTATCTAATTAAGTGGCCGGTGCGTATATTTCTAAGATTCTGCTTTGCAACCTTTTTGTGATTTCTTAGTTCCTCAAAACATGTCAATATAAACCTTTGACACTCCACAGATTTGCATGTGTAAATCGGCACTACCAATATACAGCAGAAAGGCTGGCATTGTCACATTTTTAAAATCTAAATACCGACTAGCAAAGAATGTGTGCTTTTGACAACACAAGTAACCTCAAAATACCTGTACTCTGGGGCCTCAGTCTTTCCTCACCTGCATTAGGGGCCGCACATCCATGTCTGGGCCATCACAGAGAACCAGCAAGCATTACGAGTGAGGGTCGGATTAACCCCTCTAAAGCACACATGGTGCAGTCATAAAGCCCTTCCCTTTATGCTGTTTACACTAACAAAATCCAGCGGCATGTGCATGTGGGTGTTTAGTGTGTTATAAAACCTGCAGAATGCCGCCCTCTTATTCCAGATCTTTTTCAGAGTAAATCATCAGTGTATTTGTCAGCTCTCGCATTAAACGGCGTGTTGCTCCCTAATGTTCCCCCCTCGCTTTCTCAGTGCCAAAAACGATGAGTGTTCTTAACAGCAGGAAGTATGGAGGAAACCAGGCTGCATTTATGGCCACCTTATACACTAGTTCCAAGAAACAGCATTACAGCGTCCTCATGTTTACGACCAGCAGCATGAAATGAAAAGCTTGTGGAGCTCGATGCAAGTTGAGCTTAAATGTAGCAATTACTAGAGAAATCGAGGCATTCTGAAGTGAGCTAAAGAGGCGATGACCAACAAACACCTGCTTGCAATTTTGAAAACTGAGACTGAGCCTTGTTTTGGCTGGTGTGTGTGTGTGCTGTGCAACATTTTCAGATATAGTACTAGATACAGTATGAGTTTGACACATGGCTAGTGAAATGAAAATTAAATGAATGAAATTAAAAAGCCCCTTTTTCTTTCCTAAAATCAGACTGATTGAGTTGACCCATATGGGCTTTGTTTCTGGGACGGGACATAGAGCACTGCTGGAGCATTTTTTATTTTTTTTTTTTTGGCAGAAAGCGATGAGGTGAATATTTGAAAAACAATGTGATGTCCAAGGAATTGCATTTAGAGACTTTGTGCATTTTTTCCCCAATTGAAAATGTTTTCTATCAATTAAAAAAATATCAATAAAATATTGATAATTCAATAATATCAATTAAAAAATATATATTTCTATCAAGAAATATGTTGCATTCTGGCATTCATAACTGTAAGGACAATTCAAAGGTCAATTCTTATATTAAATCTGAATTTTTAAAATAGAAAAAATGTAAAAAGTACATTGATTTATACTAGAGAATGGAGTTTATATGTATGCATGTATAATGATTTCATTTGAAGTAAACTGCTTGTTTTTAACAGAAAACTGTTGATTGATTATTTAAATAAAGATTATAAAAATAATATACAGATTCAAAATCTATTAAAAATAATTAAACATATACACAGTTGAAGTCAGTATTATTAGCCCCCCTGAATTATTAGCCCCGCTGTTTATTTTTTTCCCCAATTTCCGTTTAACGGAGAGAAGATTTTTTTCAACACATTTCTAAACATAATTTTTTTAATAACTCATTTCTAATAACTGATTTATTTTATCTTTTTCATGATGACAGTAAATAATATTTGACTAGATATTTTATGCAAAATTTTATACTAAATATTTTTTTTTTTAAATTAAAGGGGGGCCTAATAATTCTGACTTCAACTGTACAGTATATACTTGGATATCACCCATCCAAGTTTTACAAACAACAAATAATAACTTGTGAGAATCTTGGGTCCATGCGGGTTCCAATAGGTCTTCTGCAGTATTTGTGATGATTGAGATGCAGTTCAACAGTTGATTCATCTGTAAAATCTACCTTCTGCCACTTTTCCAAATGATCAACTAGAAGTCAAGTTATTATTTGTTGCTCTTACAACTGGAATTTAGGATAGGAAAACATTTGATAAGTTGCCTATTTGAAAATCTGCAATCTGAGGGTTTCCAAAAACAATCTAAATATTGAGTAAATCTAATTTAAAGTTGTCCAAATTAATGGCTTAGAAATGCACATGACTAATAATTTTTTTTATTTATAGTTTCATTAGCACAATTAAAAATATCTTCATGTAACACGATCTTTACTTTATCTTTACTGATTTTGGCATAAAAGAAAAATCTATCATTCAATTTATTATAGCCTATGGGCAAAATAAATATATATGTGTAACACAGGACAAGATTTGTGGTCCAGGGCCACATATATTAATATATTATTTTATTTAAGGTTTTTCTCAGTGGCTTTGGTGCATTTCTCACAACACTATTTACATTTACACAACAGTAAATGTATTTCTCAAAACAATTAGTACAAACTGCAAAACCTTGTTGATAACCTGCAAAAGCGTGTCACTTGCTCAAAATGGATAGCTCATTCCTCAAAAGCAAGTATTCATGTCAATGAATGTGTCATTGCCATCAAGATAAAAAGTCCTGACACCATTGTTTATGAACAAGATAGTCATATGGCTTTGTCATGTTTTCATTATGACCGTTTACTCTGTTAATTTTTTCCAATGAAAAAAGGTCAGATTTTGGTGACACTTCCTGAAAATGCTCAAGACAGCACTGTATACTATTTGTACAGCCATTTGAAATCTACAGTTAAGTTAGACATCAATGCATTTAGTGAGGTATCTGAGTACAAGACACTAAATATGTATGTTTTACATTTTTACCTCATATGCTCTTTACAATTCCAGTTTATTCACAGCATCGTGTAAAAGAATAAATATACCCTTTTTTACTACAAACATAAACTCCCTTTGGGTAGACCTGTGCACAACTGTAAACAATTTTGCAGTATATTCAAACTGAACCCACAACATACACAGGTCTGTAAATCATTCATGAAATTGTTCAATTTAAAAGACATTTAAAAATATATATATATATTTTCATAAAATTAGCTTGACAGATTTTGACAACTAGTTCAACATTTTTGTATGTAATGACTGAAGTAATGAAATGAGAACTATTAGTTTTATATGGAATGACTATTCAGCATTCACAAGTTTAGTTAATTTTGACTGACATGACACAAGCAAATGATAATGTTATAAAACAGCAGAGAGTTGTATGAAAGCAATTGATGCACATCCAAAAGCATTTGCAATTTGTTGGAAGGAATAAGAAACTGATAATATGATGTGCACAAATGACTAATTGTTTTGAGAAACGCATTAACTGTTGAGAAAATGTACCAAAGTGACTGAGAAAAACTGTAAAAAAAAGCTGAATTAGTATTGTGTATACTTAAGCTAAAAACATATCTTGTGCTTGGTTCAGTAAATCCATTTGTGCTAATGTTCACTCTTGTTTAGAGACTTGGGTACTGTATTTTTTCATTCAGACTTCTGTTACACAAGGCATTTGAGGTCATTGTTTAATTTGACGTTAAGAAAACCCATTTCATATTTATAACCCATATTTGGAACCAGTGTCCTAAACTGAATTAAGTTCAACCAGTTTGTGTGCGTGTGTAATTGATTTAAATTGCAATAAGATTAAACAGACAAAAAAAAACACAGAGAAAGCAATGCATGCTGTGGGTGAGTCATGCATTCTCAGACGCTCTCTTAGCTGGCTGGTGAGAATTTTGTGCTTCGTGCCTTTGAGCAAGCGGTATATGGTCTCCTTATCTTGACTTGAATATACCGTTTGGTACTGATTTCCTGTATGCAACCGCACAAATTTAGTTGCTGGTTATTAGTTTGCCATGTGTGAGAGTCTTTCTCCCATTGACTGTACCTGCTTTGAATTGGATGCAGATATCTATTTACCAAACCGCACAGAATCCAGTCTCAAGACTCGAGGCCTGATGCAGAGGAGCATCTCTCCATCTCCTTCTCTGCTTTTCTATTTTGAGCAAAGATGATTCTGGTTTTATGGAACACTTGTGATAAGAGTCGTTCTGAATGTTGGAGTATTTGCATGCGAGGCATGTGATGTCTGCCCTCACAATCTTCTCTCACGCTGAGAAAAATAAAGCCAAGAAAGTATATATTAGGTCATGATATATTAATGCAGGCAACTGGAAGACATATTTTAATCTTAAATATGAAAAAAGGTTGCTATGAGCTTGATAAGACAGGAGTGGATTGATGGAGAGATGGATGGATGAATTTCTAGATGTATAGATAAACAGATAACTGGTGAGATGGATGAACTGGTGAATGAATTGACAGATGGACAGACTGATAGAATGATGAATGGAAAGAAAGATGGATGGATAGACAAATACAATATATGAAATGATGGACGAATGGACATTTAGATGGATGAATGTGCAGATGGGTGGATGATGAACATACAGACAGACAAATGGATAGATGGATGGACAGACAGTTGGATGAATGAATGGATGGACAGATGGATAAATTGATGGAATGGCAGACAGATTGATAAATGGATGAATAGATGGATGGTTTGATTGATAGATGAATGGACAATTAGATGAATGAATAGATGGTTAGGTGGATTGATGAACAAACGGTTGGTTGGATGAACAAACAGATGGATGGATGAATGGATGGATGGATGGACGGATAGGTGAACGTATGGATGGACGGATGGACGGAAGGATGCATGAATTGATTGATAGATAAATAGATGGATGCATGAACCAACCGATTGATGGATGGATGAATGGATGAAGGAACTGTTGGATGATGAACATACAGACGGATGGATGGATGGACCAATGGTTGGATGGACAGACAGGTGAATGGATGGTTGGAAAGATGGATGAATTGATTGATAGATAAATGGATGGATGCATGAATTGACCGATGGATGTATAGGTGATGAACATACAGACGGACGGACGGATGCATGGATGGAAGGATGGATAAACACATGTAAGGACAGACAGTTGGATTAATGAATGAACAGACAGATGGATGGATGGACAAAAAGATGGGCGAAAGGATGAATAGATGTTGGATGGATGGATGAACTGATGGACGGATGGATGGATAAATGGATGGACAGACAGATGGGCAGATAGATAGATGAATGAATGGATGGATGCATGGACAGAAAGATGGGCGGAAGGATGAATAGATGTTAGATGGATGGATGGACGAACTGATGGACGGATAGATGGATTAATGGACAGATAGACAGATGGATGGATGGATATATGAATTAATTGATTGATAGGTAAATAAATAGATAATAGATGGAGGCATGAACCTGACCAATTGATGAATAGATGGATGGTTGTTGGATGATGAACATACAGACAGATGGATGGATAAACGAATGGACAGACAGTTGGATGAATGAATGGATGGATGGATGGTTGGACAGACAGTTGGGCGGAAGGATGAATAGATGTTAGATGGATGGATGGACAAACTGATGGACGGATAGATGGATTAATGGACAGATAGACAGATGGATGGATGGATATATGAATTAATTGATTGATAGGTAAATAAATAGATAATAGATGGAGGCATGAACCTGACCAATTGATGAATAGATGGATGGTTGTTGGATGATGAACATACAGACAGATGGATGGATAAACGAATGGACAGACAGTTGGATGAATGAATGGATGGATGGATTGTTGGACAGACAGATGGGCGGAAGGATGAATAGATGTTAGATGAATAATGGATGGATGGATGGATGGAAGGATCGATGAATGGATAAATAGACAGACAGATGCAGGGATGGCTGGTAGATGGATGAATTGATTGATAGATAAATAAATGGATAATAGATGGAGGCATGAACCCGATGATTGATGGATGGATGGATGGTTTGGGATAGATGGATAAATGGACAGACAGTTGAGTGAATGGATGGATGGATGGATGGATGGATGGATGGATGGATAGATAGATGAATGAACAATTGGATTACAAACAGACGGATGGATGGATGGATGGATGGATGGATGGATAGATAGATAGATGAATGAATGAACAGTTGGATTACAAACAGACAGATGGATGGATGGATGAATGGATCGATTTATGGATCGATGGAAGGTCAGTTAGATAAATTAATGGATGGACAGACTGATGGATGGATGGACAGTTAGATGAATGGATGGACATACAGATGGATGGATGAATGAATGGATGGATGGACATACAGATGGATGGATGAATGAATCAATGGATGGACAGAGGAATACATGAATTACTTGAATTTCCTTGATAATCATTTGTAAAAGTTACTAGTGATTTCTGAAGGAAGCCCATTTTTAAAGCATTTTTTCAGTGTAAAGATTTAGTTGTGAGCCTGCTGATTACTGTGATGTCAGGAGTGACACCTCTGACAGCTGATGATGGTGTCAATGCCAACAGTCGCCCGCATGAGCAGTGCAGGAGGAGATGATGCTCACAGGTCAGAGACTGGCACGTCCGACACGCTGTGTCCCTGTTGTGTGTGTTTGGGCTGCGGGAGAGGAGCTGAGGCGCTGCTCTGTGCTCTAACTGTGATAAGAGCGATGGATCAGTGACTCTGATTGTGTACATAAAGCCCCGAGGCTGAGCGAGGAGCCGTGCAGGAATGTACACCACCGTCACAAGCTTGAAAACAAACAGCTTTTGGACGTGGTCTTCTCTTTCACACTCAGACAAGAGCTGGAGAGGTGTTATTTTCAAACTGTTTTCCTTTTCTTTCTTTGCTCGTCACCACTTTCACTGTGTTTGCACCCACACTTACTGAAATGTTTGTCGTACGTTGGGTTGAATTGATCCTTTCTATTTACAGTTCAGTTCAGGGTTGCTTTCTTCTCAGAATGTGAGAAAGAAATACCTATTTCGTCGCTCTTCTTTTTGGTCAAATATGTATTTAAGGGTGCATTTACAGAGTATGCTTGACAAAGATTATAAAGAAAGCTAAAAATTTTATTTTATTTTATTTTTTATAGTGGTATTTTGTGGGTCATCAATTATTGAAAACCAACATGTTTTTGAAAGAAATACAGTTATCTACAAAAGAACTACAAAAGCACAGTTTTTGAAAGCTGTAACATCATAAATTTATTAAAATATGTAATCTATATTATATTGATTTATTTTATACATTACACTGTCACACAGCTCTTTATTTAAGGTTGCATATACATATGCGCAATTTTCTCCATATGCATGCAGGACACTCAAACAGAGATATACCTTGTCAATTTTAAAATGTCATATATTATGATGTGTTTTTTGCGGTTTCTTTATAATTAATATTGTGCAGTCAGGTTCTGGAAGAAAAAACTTTAAAAACTACATAGGAAAATAGATTTTTTTAAACAAAAAATGATAAACAATCATAAAGACAAACCTATATTGTGAGCTCTGGGGTTCTTAATCAAATACATATCAAGGTAGACCTTTTTTCATGTATCTATTTTGATGTGTATACACTCACCGGTCACTTTATTAGGTATAACTGTCCAACTGCTTGTTAATGCAAATTTCATTCAATCACATGGCAGCAACTCAATGCATTTAGGCATGTAGACATGGTCAAGACGATCCGCTGCAGTTCAAACCGAGCATCAGAATGGGGAAGAAAGGTGATTTAAGTGACTTTAAACATGGCATAGTTGTTGGTGCCAAACGGCTGGTCTGAATATTTCAGAAACTGCTGATCTACTGGGATTCTCACGCACAACCGTCTCTAGGGTTTACAGAGAATGGTCAGAAAAAGAGAAAATATCCAATGAGCAGCAGTTCTGTGGGCGCAAATACCTTGTTGATGCCGTAGGTCAGAGGAGAATGGCCAGACCGGTTAGAGCTGATAGAAAAGCAACAGTAACTAAAATAATGACTCGTTACAACCGAGGTATGCAGAAGAGCATCTCTGAACACACAACACGTCCAACCTTGAGGCAGATGGGCTACAGCAGCAGAAGACCACACCGGGTGCCACTCCTGTCAGCTAAGAACAGGAAACCGAGGCTACACTTCGCAATGGCTCACCAAAATTGAACAACAGAAGTTGCCTGGTCTGATGAGTCTTGATTTCTGCTGCGACATTCAGATGGTAGGGTCAGAAATTGGTGTCAACAACATGAGAGCATGGATCCATCCTGCCTTCTATTAAGTTCCAGTTCAGGCTGGTGGTGGTGGGCCTAATTGAGCATCGTGTCAATGCCACAGCCTATCTGAGTATTGTTGCTGACCATGTCCATCTCTTTATGACTACAGCGTACCCATCTTCTGATGGCTACTTCTAGTAGGATAACGCATCATGTCATAAAGCACAAATCATCTCAGACTGGTTTCTTGAATATGACGATGAGTTCACTGTACTCAAATGGCCTCCACAGTCAGCAGATCTCAATCCAATAGAGCACCTTTGGGATGTGGTGTAACGGGAGATTCGCATCATGGGTCCCACAAATCTGCAGCAACTGTGTGATGCTATCATATCAATATGGACCAAAATCTCTGAGGAATTTTCCAGTATCTTGTTGAATCTATGCCACAAAAGATTAAGGCAGTTCTGAAGGCAAAAATGGGGTCCAACCCAGTACTAGTAAGGTGTACCTAATAAAGTGGCCAGTGAGTGTTTATATAAACAATCAGTGTTTATATGTATAGTGTTTGTTTATATTTATATTCAGCTAGCTTTATGTAATATATCTGCAGGATGTTTTCACTGGAAAACAAGGGAAAATTACAGATTAACCAAAAGATGTTTTTACTTGGTGTAGTATTTCTGCAAAATAACCACATTTTGATTTATCTTAACTGGAAACCTCTGGGCATCAGGGGATGAGGCCTGGACACAAAAAGAGATTTCTGAGCTCTTATCAATCACAGAAGACATCTCTGAAGCTCTCTGTGTAAATCTCTGACAGATAAAAACTCAGCTTCCCCCTCTGAGAAGAGTTTTTGATGCCCAGATCAGACAAAAGATTTCCTTTCAAAACGCAGCAGAAATAAACAGATCCACAGAGATACACCGACACTGTAATTTAAGATCACTTTGCTGTTTTGTATTTTATCCTTTTGGGGCCCTGTCAGACATGTGAACAATCGAGAGAGAGCACGTACTTCACAACCCGTAGTTTTAGGTGTTCTTATCATACAGATCAATAAGGAACTTGATTCCCATTGAGCAATCATGACATTAAGTTACAAAGCTTGCAGAATAGATAGATTTCATACAAGAGCTGAAAATGCAAATACACAAATAATATAACAAAATTAATAAGACATTTTTAAGATTTTTAAGAATCTGCACTATACTGTTACTTGCAACCCAGGCTCATTCTGAAAACATACCCCTATATACATATCAGGAGGTACATTTTTTGCAGTTCTACCTGAGGCCACTGGCGTTTTTGAGATCTCACATTTCTTTATGCGTCTGCTCTTCTAGCATTAATCCACCAGAGGCCGCTGTCGACTGACTGACTGACCGATCGACTGACCCACCTTCCTCCTTCCCTGTCCCCAACTGACAGTGTTTTCAAAGGCACAAATTGACCACCCCTTCCCTAAACCCAACCAATAGTGTTTTCAAAAGCAATCCAGAAAAAGAAAAGCCCTCCTCTTATATTTATCACATTTTCAGTTTTTACCATATTCTCACCCTGTTATTTACTTGTTTATTTTATTTTTTGGCTTTCGTCTTACCTGTTTTCTGGAACTGTTCTCCACTGGACTCAAACCCCATCATTGCGGTAAACTCCGCTCTACATCACAAGTCTACAGACGTATGTGGCGAGCCACTGTACAAACTGGTAACAGCGGAAAAGCTGTCCACATGGAGGTAAGCGGTCTGCTGGTAACCGTGAAAAGGAACGGCTTTATACCACCCTATAGCGTTCACTTTAAAGACGGAATGTATCCATACGTACTTCTGGCTACATAATTCGCGATCTCCAGAAATTTATATAGGGCTACGTTTCAAAAAGGAGCCTATCTTGGTTGCTTGTGTCTATAGTTAAAATAAATATATATATTGTATTATATTATATTATAATTATATATATATATATATATATATATATATATATATATATATATATATATATATATATATATATATATATATATATATTATAAAATATAAGTAAAACAAAGATTATGTTATTTGGTAAATTAAAAGTAGTCATAATATATATAAATTGATAATGAAGTTATAGAAAGAGTATATGCAATTAAGTTTCTTGGTGTTGTATTGTATCATAAAATTAATTGGAAAACGCAAAGAAATAATGTGGTACCAAAATTTGTAAAAACTGTAGCAATAGCAAGATTTATCCAGGACAATAAATCAGTGTATATATTATATAACACACTTATGTTGCCATATATGAGTTATTGTGTTGAAATTTGGGGGAATACATATAAGTCTAATTTACGAGCCTTATGTACAATGCAGAAAAAAAGTGGGGTATTTGGAGCATACAAATCCTTTATTTTTTAAATTGAAGATACTTAAGTTCAGTGATCTGGTTACATTTAAAACAGCACAATTTATGTTTAAAGCTAGGTATAAATTACTTCCGAAATGCATACAAAAGTTTTTTGAAGAAAGACAAGGGGATATAATCTGAGAGAAGAACAGCATTTTAGGAGGTTGAAAACAAGGACAACTTTAAAAAGTTTGTGTATGTCTGTCTGTGGTGTGAAATTATGGAACAGTCTAGAACAGACTCTCAAACAATGTCAGGATATTTAAAAATTGTATTGATATATATTATTAAAGTAATACAATGATGAAAGTGATTGAAAAAATATAAAATGAGAAAGGTATGATTACATTTTAATTAATGGCTATTTGCAGTACTGTTTTATCTCTGGGTTTATGTTACAAAATGTAAATGTACTAATGGAATCAAACATAATTTGTCAAAAATGCCAAAAGGATAAAATTTGCCTCATGTAAAAAGAAGCGATAAGTAAAAGAAGAAATAAGTTTAAGTAATAGACAAATGATGTATTTGGTAATGAGGTGGGAAAATGATAAGCTTGTGCTTTATCCCTCTCCATTTTCGACCATGTTGAAATGTATTTTTTGTTAAAGATATTTTATGTATGATATTTTTGTTCGAAAATAAATGAATCAAATCAAATCAATTATAAGATATATTATAACATTTATTTATTTATTTATTAACTGATAACTGGTTGACGGTGCATTTTTTTGTAACAAAAATCAGTTTTAAGAGATAGTCATGTGCATTTTCATAATACTTCTCTATATAAGGACAAATTTTTAGTTTTGACTGAATATTTATTTATTTATTTATTTATCTATTTATTTATTTATTCATTTGTGCACAAGACCAATTGAATGCAATAGAAAGATAACAATAGAAGTGTGAAAACATGGCCCATGGCTATCAGTGCAGCATATCAGAGCCCCTTATCTGGCCCAGTGAAAGTATGGGAAATGGGGGAATATGGGTAGATGGTAGAGCTTCTTATCTGAGACCATAGAAATACACTGATTCAGGCCAACTTTGATCATACCAGCAATTATATCTACTCTATTGAGTACATACAACAGCAGGAAAAAAAATACTCACACACTCCAATGACGTTACATTAAGTTCCACAGTGATTGTTCAGATATGGCATATAATCAGCAGTTATTGATTAATAATGTTAAAGAAGTTCCTGATTATGATTTTACTTTAACTTTACACTGTAAAAACTGATTAGTTGGCTTTACTTAAAAAAGTGTGTAAACACATTATCTTAAATTTATAAAGTAAATGAACTATGTGCATAATTCATAAAGTCAACTTAACACTTGGTTACAATAGCTTTACTGAATTTTTGAAGTAAAGTCAACTTGTTGCTTTTAAGGCAACATGATTACTCACTCTTTTTAGTTAAAATCAACTGGTATTTTTTTTTATAATACTGTTTTTTCTGCGGGCAACACAGTGGCGCAGTAGATAGTGCTGTCACCTCACAGCAAAAAGGTCGCTGGTTCGAGCCTTGGCTGGGTCGGTTGGCGTTAATGTAAATTGTGGCTGCTCAGACGTAAGATGTCACGCAATGTCATACCTGTCAATCCTCACATTTTTCCCAGGATTCTCCTGTATTTACAATTCTATCCCGCTATCATGCCGTAAAGGTATTTTCCTGTATTTCTCCCATATTTTCAATCTTTCTATTTAAGGGTGGCAATAAACCAAGAGAAGATCCTCCCTATACGCAACCCATACCACCGAACCACCAGCGGACATTGCACTTCAATGTCAGTCTGTTCTGTGCTTTTGTTTTATTTACAGTAGCCATAAATCACTTTGAAATAAGTATAACAGGAGGATTCCATTCCTTTTCATTTGAGGTGCCATTACCCCTCCTATGCAATCCTCAAAACAGTCAGTTCATGTAGCGGTGTGTGACTGTCAGCTGACGCACTCCATAGTAATAAATAGATGCTGTTTCCCAAACGGATTCTGTACGCGCGATTTGAAGCGGAGCAAAAGTTTGGGTTTTGGGTGCGTATTTGCACATTTTTAAAGTGGCACCTCTGTTATTTAATGTAATCAAATGAAAAATCTCAATAAATGAGATCCATTTGTTGCTCTTTAATCAAAATATGTAAGTTATAAAGTGAAGAAAAGGTTAATGAGATTTGATAAATTGATTCTATTTCTTTATAATAGCTATTAATTTTAATAAGCTAATCTGTTTGCTAATTTATTTGCTGCTAATGTATACAACTTATTTTTCTTTTGTAAATATTAATAATAAAATATCTTAATGACCGTTGTATTGTTTATTTACAATAAAACAGATCCAGATAAACATATTTAGTAATTTGGGCATTTTTTGGGGGAGGGGGATGTTATGGTGTGCATATCCATTATTTTCACATCCCAATTTTGACAGGTATGCACAATGTGCACTAATTGTTTAACGAATCTGAACACACACTCTAAAATATGATTAGTTGACCACCTAAAATAAGTTAGTAAACCCATTGCCTTCAAATATTTAAATAAACGAACTATGTGCATAATTATAAAAATTAAGTTAAATCAACTCAAAAATTCAAAATTACAATAGGTTTTTAAGTAATGTCAACTTTTCATTTAAAAGCCAACTGGTTTACTATTTTCAAGTAAAGTTTAAGTAAATCACTTTTTCAAGTCATTGGGCCAGTGGACCAATCAGAGCCCATCGGGTATTTTGAAGGAGGGACTTCATAAAACCAGAGGAAGCTGTTTTTAGGAGACAAGAAACAGAATAACAATAAATCATGTGAGGAAAAAAGCATGAACGTGTTACAGTGCATCCCATAAACACATTTTTTAAAAGGCTGATTGAACACCCCTTTAATAAAAGGCGGACTGTCCATTTTCAGACCAAAGCAGCATTGTTTTTGGTTCACTAAGAGCACAAAGAATTTTTTGGATCTGTTGTAACTTTGCTGAAGATGTTTAGAGAGGAAAGGCAAAAGAGCGTGGTGGGGTAAAGAAGGTGTAAAGTTGGATGTGGGCGTCATAATCTGCTTTGCACTCATGCGGGTGAAGGAATGGCCCCACAGCAGACCCATATATACACAAAGAAATGCCTGCACCACCTCCCGCCTGATAAAGTCTGCTGGGTCAAAGCATTTCACTGCAAATATGACTAATGCCATCTATCAGAAACAGCTGCCATATTTATGTTGCCTTTCAGAGGTTTGAGGATTGTACCCTTTTTTAATGTTTAGCTGCATTTATTTGATCAAAACTACAGTTGAAGCCAGAATTATTAGCACCTCTTTCATTTCTTTTTTAAATATTTCCCAAATTATGTTTAACAGAGCAAGGACATTTTCACAGTATGTCTGATAATATTTTTTCATCTGCAGAAAGTCTTATTTGGCATATTTTGGCTAGAATAAAAGCAGTTTTTATTAAAAATAAATAAATAAATAAAAAATGTAGGTCAAAATTATTAGCCCCTTTAAGCTATATATTTTTTTGATAGTCTACAGAACAAACTGTCATTATACAATAACTTGCCTTATTACCCTAGCCTGTCTAGTTAATCTAATTAACCTAGTTAAGCCTTTAAATGTCACTTTAAGCTGTAGAGAAGTGTCTTGAAAAATATCTAGTAAAATATTAATTACTGTCATCATGGCAAAGATAAAATAAATCAGTTATTAGAAATTAGTTATTAAAACTATCATGTTTAGAAATGTGTTGAAGAAAACTACTCTCCATCAAACAAAAATTGGGGGAAAAATAAACAGGGGGCTAATAATTCAGGGGGGCTTCAATAATTCTGACTTCAACTGCATATCAAAAACACAAGTATATTGAAATATTATTACAATTTAAAATAACTCTAAATATTACAATTAATTTAGTTTGAAAAGAAAGTTGTTCTTGTGACAGCAGCTGAATTTCAACATTATCTACATTGTTACATTCTTTGAAACAGGGGTTCCCAAACTCTTCAGCCTGCGACTCCCAAAATAGTAATGCCAGTGACTTGCGACTCCCAATATCCTCTGAGGTGGTTATAAATATGGAAACCTTGCATGCAATGGCACACACATGCCAATAGGCCCAAGTCTCTTCTTTGTTTAATTTTTTTATGTGTGTGAATGCTGTAAATGTGCAAGAAATTTAACCTGGTGCCATAAAATCAATCTGCTGTGTCTTTAATATAATGTAATCAGCCCAAGGATCACAATCCAATAGAGAAAAAAAAAACTAAATCTAAAGGCCGTAACTATAAACTATTATTTTTATCTTCACTAGGTTATAGATAAAATATGATAAGTCTAATGGTGTAATAAAAATTTATGGTCGCACTTTAATTTAATGGTCCGTTTGTTGAATTTTTGTTACATTGCATCTACATGCCAACTAATTCTCATTGGATTACAAGTAGACTGTTAGGGTTAGGGTTAGTGTAAGTTGACATGTACTTGCAAAGTTTCTTATAGTCAGTTTAATGTCTGTTGAAGGAGCAGATATTAAGCAGACAGTCTACAAACACTAAACTGGACCATCAAAATAGTTTTACCAAATTAATTATATTTTTGGAAATAATCAAGCAATCCGACCACTCTTCATTGTCCTGACCCCCACTTTGAGAACCACTGCTGTTAAAAAAAAATCATGCTAATATGCTGATTTCCTGCTTAAAGGGATAGTTCACCCCCCAAACATGTTCATTCTGACATTATTTACTTCTCCTTCACTTGCTCACAGATTATTTAAGTTTCATTCTTCTGTTGAAAACAAAAGAAGATATTTTGAAATATTCTGATAGCTGGCACCCATTGACGTCCACAGTATTATTTTCTTATTATGGAAGTCGATGGATCCCAGCAACTGACATTCTTCAAAATATCTTATTTTGTGTTCAACAGACAAGTCGTGAGGGTTTAAAACCACATAAATGAGAGTAATCGATAAAGATACATTTTGGGGTGATCTATCCCTTTAGAAAACATTTCTTATTATTCTCATCACAGTTGAATGCAATTGAATGCTCAATAGTTTTGTGTAAAATGTTGTAATATTTTCAGGATTATTTGTTGTATAGAAGAGTTAAGACATCATTAACAGTTTTCAAAATATATATTTTAAAGTGTTTGAACACCATTTATCAGTCAAGTATATACAGTGCATCCGGAAAGAACTCATAGCACTTTACTTTTTCCACATTTTTTATGTTACAGCCTTATTCCAAAATGGATTAAATTCATTTATTTCCTCAAAAATTCTACACACAATACCCCATAATGACAATGTGAAAAATGAAATTTATTAAAAATAAAAACCTGAAAAATCACATGTACAGAAGTATTCACAGTATTTGTTCAATACTTTGTTGAGGCACCTTTGGCAGCAATTACAGCCTCAAGTCTTTTTGAATATGATGCCACAAGCTTGGCACAGTTTTTGCCCATTCCTCTATGCAGTACCTCTCAAGTTCTATCAGGTTGGATGGGAAGCTATGGTGTACATTTTTTAGGTCTCTCCATAGATGTTCAATAGGATTTAGATCTGGGCTCTGGCTGGGCCACTCAAGGACATTCACCAAGTTGTTGTGAAGCCACTCCCTTGATATTTTGACGGTGTGCCTTGGGTCATTGTCCTGCTGGAAGATGAACTGTCGCCCCAGTCTGAGCTCAAGAGCACTTTGAAGCAGGTTTTCATTCAGGATGTCTCTGTACATTGCTGCATTCATCTTTCCCTCTATCCTGACTGGTCTTCCAGTTCCTGCTGTTGATTTATCCTGGTGATGAGCAGTGCCTGGTATTCTCCAAATGTAATGCCTGGCATTCACTTCAAAGAGTTCAATTTTAGTCTCATCAGACCAGAAGAATTTTGTTTCTTATGGTCTGAGAGTTGGGTTATTGATCACCTCCCTGACTAAGACCCTTCTCCCCCGAGTCCTGGTGGTTCCAAACATCTTCCACTTTTGGATGATGGAGGGCACTGTGCTCTTTGGAAATTTCAGAGCAACAGAAAATTTTTCTGTAACCTTCCCCAGCCTTGTGCCTCAAGACAATCCTATCTCAGAGGTCTACAGACAATTCCTTTGTCTTCATGCTTGGTTTGTGGTTTGTCATGCACTATCAACCCTGAGACCTTATATAGACAGCCTTTTCAAATCATGTCCAGTTAACTCATTTTACCACAGGTGAACTCCAATTAAGCTGCTGAAAACGTCTCAAGAATGATCAGTGGAAATAGAATGTACCTGAGCTCAATTTAGAGCTTTATGACAATGGCTGTGAGTACTTCTGTACAAGTGATTTTTCAGGTTTTTTATTTGTAATAAATTTGCAACAATTTCAAAAAATCTTTTCTCACATTGTCATTATGGGGTATTGTGTGTAGAATTTTGAGGAAATAAATTAATTTAATCCATTTTTGGAAAAAGGCTGTAGCATAAAATAATGTGGAAAAAGTGAAGCGCTATAAATACTTTCCGCATGAACTCTATCTGATAATGCAAATGCATGTAAAAAATACATTTAAGTTAAAAAAATACTTTGATTAGAGTGCTGAACATCTCCAGTACTGATCTGATCAAAACTTCCACCACCTCAAAGACATTCCTGAGCTCATGTTGCTCTGTTTTTCTCATGGTTTAGCACTATATATTTAGTATAATATTTAAATCAAATCCAGTTTTGCGCTGAGATGGAAAAAAAAGTCAACAATAAACGTACCATGATTTACTATTGGCCCAGGTGTTGAAGGATTAAAATATGGCTTTATATGCACATGAAAGCACTCTGATTCTTTTGTTTTGGCAGTTTTAGCTGAAGGACAAAGGGGTGCGTTCTCTGTGTGTGTCTGTCTGTATATCGTCTGACTGACACTTCTCCATTGGCCGAGGCAGTTCTCTATCTGATGTGCCAGCCGGCATGTAATTGCTGTTCATTCAAGGTAAAAATTTGGAAAAGTCTCTCCGGAAATTGGCTGAGCGCAGGGTGCTGGTGGCGTCTGTGTTCTGATACATCTGTTCTCTCATCTACAGTTATCTCTCCACAAGCAAAGACACATTTGACCAAATTCTTAAGATTGTGTGTTATTTATAAGAGACTTTGTCTTATATGTTTTTGAAAGCCAATTGAAAGTTTGGATTTAGAAGCACATGGAAATGTAAGTTTGTTATTAAGTATAGTAATCTTATCATGTTTATGATACTTAGGCATCACTAAATACAGGTGTAAACAAGCATTTCGAGCAATAAATGTTAAGCAGCACAAATGTTTCAACATTGATGATAATATTACATTACATTAACAGATTATTATTAATATTACTTTTTAAGAAAATGACTGTATATACAAAATGTGTGCTGTATATATAATTGAAGATGAAATTATTGGCCCTCCTGGGACACTTTTAATCTTTTTCAAATATTTGCCAAAGGCTGTTTAATGGAGATTTTTCAACACTTTTCTTAACATAATACTTTCAATAAGTAATTTCTAATAACTGATTAGGCCCAATCCTAATCCTAAGGGCTTTAAAATTTACCCCTAAGAAATGGAAAACCACTACAATACCTGCACACGCTATCATGTCATCGCAATCTCTTGCTTCATATGAGATCGCGACTGCTGTAGTTATTCTAGTTGCATTGTTTTTTTTGGCAAATATCGTCAGGAAATTACTGAAGGCATAGATTATAAAATGTGGCAATAAGATTGTAACTATACTGTGCATTTACACCATGGCCATTTCTTCTATTTAAACACACAAAAACAATATTATCATTATACCAGACGCTGTAAAAAGCTCATTCCCAGCCACTAGACTTTTCTGACAGAGTATTCAAGTGTCATCGAGTGACAGTATGTTGTGGGACTACATGAGTTATTATTATGGATTATAGATAGTGAAATTTTTAGATGGCATTTTTTTTTAAGCATGACGGTAAAACACAAATGCGGTTATGAATATATTAAAACATGCTTGTTGTAGAAATTTGTAATAATGACAAAAATACTAATTTGTGCTGACTTCTGTGTGCAGCCATGCTGCCGCTGTAGATGTTTTTTTCTGGGAAATGTTCGTACCCGGCGGTTTCTAGTGTGGTCCTGAAAAATCTCAGTTTCAAGGGTATCTAGCCCTTCCCCCTAGCCCTATCCCTTCAAGCTAAAGAGAATTGGGACACCCCTACCCCTTCACGTGAATGCACAAAACAAGGAGTAGGGGTAAAGGGAACGGCTAAGGGGTAGAACTGGGATTGGGCCTTATTTTTTCTCAGCTATAAGGATGGTACAAAATATTTTACTAGTTATTTTGTAGGATACTAGTATTCAGTGCAATATACAGTTCTGTAAAGCCTTAAATAATTTAATTTTATTAACTTAGTTTAAGACTTTCTCCAGAAGCAAAATATAACAGGAAGTACCGTTCAACATTTCCTTTGCTTTGTTAAACATCACTTGAATTTCACTCAGATTTCACAAGAGGTCCAATATATTTGTCGTCAACTTTATTCACCCACACATAGACTTTAGGAGTAATCGATGATGGCTTGTTGAATTCTTAGAAAATAATACAGACCTGAGGTGGTGAACCTGGATTTCAGCAGACCAGAGTCAGTTGTTTCGCTTGTGCTACATAGTTATTACTCCTAAAGTCTTGTCATTTTATTTATTTTATTAGCTGACACTTTTATCCAAAGCAATTAACAAGTTCGAATATAAGAAGCACTTCAAATCATCAGAAATGCCAGCCTGATCTCATGAAGAAATGTAACTATTTTATGTTTTGTCCTTTTAGTGGTTAATTCGTACAAATTTGCATGTGTTCAGTTGTACGAAAATGTTCAATTTTAAAAAGGAGGCGTGGCCCCCAACCGTTATTGGGGAATAAGCAAATTGAACTAAACTGTACGAATGAGATTGTACAAATTAGCCAGTAAATCAAAAAGTTATGAACTGCCATGATATAACATTAGAAATGCAGTATATAAATTCTATGACAAGTCAAATTTGTATTATTTTTGTCTCCAAAAATACAGAGAAAGTTTGCCCCACGGGTGGTTTGTCAAGCCCACTCACCTGTGTGGAGGCCATTCAGAATTGCACAATGTTTCAAAAAGCCTGGGGTGTTTATAATAAGTTGTCTGGTGCATATGGAAGAGGAAAGAGTGTGTATTTCTTTTTATTGTGTATTTCTTCGTTCATTGTGCATTTCAAGAAATTGTCAGCTTTACTCCTGTGGTGCACTACTAGCTTCTTACATACTGTCATCCAAGCTTTTGATTTGATTTCCTTTTGTTAAAAGCTGCGAAATAACTTAAATCATTCGGCGTAGTGATATGAACTGTAGTGTGGTCAAAATCTGCTTGGAACTAGCTGTGCATTTATTTGAAAATGATTCATACCTAGGGTCAGGGTCACCAAGCCTGATTGTCAGGTTTGTGTGTTCTACCACATCGTCTCTTGTCTGGTTAACCTCAGAGCTTGTTGACCAAATTCAACATGTAGAATCGGCGTTGGACCGTTGGCTGAAGAGAGCGCTCTGATTGGTTATCAGCATGAATCAGAGCACGAGTGTACACGGTAACAAGTAAACTCAAACTACGAACTATCACAAAGAGGTTGGCTGTCATTTAGATACTTTCTGAAATATTTGCAAGTCGATATGGATTATTAGATGATCAGACATATTTGCAGAAGTGAATACCTCCATGGTGAGTGATAAGTACTGTGATAATGGTACTAAACTCTGCTTTGTTTGCACTTTGTGTGTGACGAAAGTTAAGTTTCCTTTTGCAGAACGAGAAAAAAGTCTTCTGCCTCCCATGAAGTGGAAAGACACCTCTTCTTGTGCAGGCATCTCTCGCTTCAGACAGCTTTCAAACACTTGGGCTTTTTCTCAATATGCGTTCTTCAGCGATCTTGTGTCCTCATGTAACATCATCGTCAACTGCCAAAGTTCAGTTCCAATACTCAAGACTGCAAGGATGGAGGACGCGTGAAAGTTCTCCGGATTGTGATCTTGTATCGAGGACGCACCGATGCAGACTGAGCACTGAACTCGCACTATGAAGTCCCAGAAGTCATTGCGACTGGAGGTGAGAAGTACAGCATTTTATATAGATTTATTATTAAAGTTCAGAAAAATAACTTATTTACCTCAGGAGTTTGCCTAAATGAAACGGTGAACGTAAACATTAATATAGAAATCTTAAAAGAGGCATACACATTAAGAGATTTTATTTGTTGAAATTCATATTAAAATCAGTTTTATTTATTTTGTGCAACGTATATTTGTAAAGTCTTTATGCATAGTATATATTGTGAAAAGGAAAAAAAAAAACAATAAATCATTTTATGAATGCTGTAATGATTAAATAATTTCCATTAAAAACGCGTGAATGTCATGTGACCATCAGGAAGAATACAGCTTCTCATTTCTCAGAGGACGCGCTCTGTATTCATACGGTCTCTTGAGTTTGTTAAGTCTGTTCTCTGTGTTCTTGGAATTGAGAAACAGCCTTGGTGTGTGAATGCACAGCTTTTTGGTCCAGATGAGATCTAATGCGAGGTGACAACACAGTCAGATTTTGTTGATAGTAGATTTTTGGCATCACCTCGGTGTGTCCCGGCCCTTAGAATGGTTATCAGAATAACCCAGAATAATGAATGAGAGTGTGTATGGGTGTTTCCCAGTACTGGGTTGTGGCTGGAAGGGCATTAGCTGCTGGGGATAGTTGGTGGATTATTCCGCTGTGGCAACCCATGATAAAAAAGGGACTAAGCCGAAGGAAAATGAATGAATGCTTAATGTTTACAATTTTCATTATTTGACAGTGGAGTTCCATTCCAAGTATATATTTATTAAAAGTACTCAATGCAAATAATGTCACCTTTGTCATTTAAAATGACATAACTGAGCAAATGACACTTAATGACAGTTGTCTTAAGCCTAAAATCTCACTCACATTGATGACATCTGTCATGTCATGATTGTATAATGACAGTCTTATGAACACCCTTTCAAGTAAAGTGTTATACCATTTATCCTATATAATTACTATTACACAACTAAAATAGTTTTGTTAATCAAATACCAAATAGTAATCAAATAATTAATTGCTGGTACAGTTGCCAAAGAAGATCTACACTAGAATAAAAAAA